>NW_027644499.1:0-30872 GCF_032717465.1 Coenobita brevimanus
CTCTTTCTTTCTTGTTGTACCCTTTCGAGCACTTCACCCTCCAAACTTCCATCCTTACTCACATTACCCAAGTACTGTACTTAAATGCACTAATATTTTCCATTTCTCATCATCCAACCTCAATGTACATCCAGTGACTTCACTTCTCTCAAGGACCATAACTTTACTCTTCCCCACATTCACCTTTAGATTTCGTTTCTTCCACACTCTTACAAACTCATTCACCATGTCTTGCAGTTCCCATTCGTCTTTGCTTTAACAATACAGTATCATCTGCAAACAACGGTACAGAGAGCCTCCAAACATCATTTCTCCGTATTAAAGCTACTCCATCATCCACTGTCTCACCTTGCATCTCTTTTATAACCCCTTCCATAAACAGACTGAACAACCATGGAGACATAACACATCCCTGTTTGTCCAACATTCAAACAGAAAAAGACACTAAATTCACTATCCACATGCAAATGCAGCCTTAGCCCCCTCAAACATACTCCTCACGGCATGCAACAACTTCCCATTTGCTCCATGTATTCTTAATACTTTCGACATTCCTCATTTATCCATCTTGTCATATGCTTTCTCCAAATCCAAGCAGACCATTGTTATACAACTTCTTTTCCCCTTTCTAGAAACTTTTCCACTAAAGACTCCAAGATGAATATCTGATCAACACAACCTCTTCCTTTCCTGACCAATTCCTCTGTTATTTCTCTAACTCAGTCAATAGGTATCCTACCACATACATTCCCTATTAAACTAAGAAGACAAATGTTCCTATGATTACTTCTTCACACAATTCCTCTTTTTCACCTTTTCCTTTGCACTTCAGTGATTTCACCACACACTCCATCAATTCCTGGGGCTTTCTCCCCCATTTTGATTTTCTCCACTGCTTCCATATCCTACTGGTTTCTTCTTCTCTTCTAACCTCCCTCCTCCTTTAGCCATTCCCTAGCCACTTATCCTTGCATCACTTTTATTCTCTATGTTTAACAGTTCCTTAAAGTGTTCTCTCGATCTGCTCCTCCCATGCCAATCTGCACATCTTCTATGTCCATTCTACTACTATCTTCTCCCCCAACACTTCCAGAATTTCACTACACAGTCTGTCAATTCCTGAAGCTCTTCCCAATTTTGATTTTCTCCACTGCTTCCACCTACTTCCATCCCACTGATTTCTTCTTCCTCTTCCTCACCCCTCCTTCCTTCTCTCAGCCATTCGCCAGCCACTTATCCTCACATCACTTCTCATTCTCCATGTTTAACATATCCTTAAAGTGTTCTCTATACCTGCTCTCACTTTTTCTCCCTTCTCCACTACCAACTCTACCATTTTTATCTCTCTACTCCCTAACAAACTTATCATTCTGTCATACTCTCTTTACCTTCTTTCCAGAACATTTTCTTACATTCTCACCCATTTAACACTCAAATTCTCTTCAAAATTCCTCTTCCACTCTCTTCTTACTCTCTTTTACCAATCCTTTTCCACCTCTCTCTCTTCTTCTCTACATGTCTCTCTTCTTTCTCGCTTCTCAACTTCCTCCTCACCCTAAGCTTCCCATCCACTCACTATATATTTTCTTCTTTTGCACCACAAGACTGACTCACCTCCTTCATTCCACCATGCTTGTTCCTTGCACCCCTTTTTGTCGTTCTCTTCACTCCCACACACCACCCTACATGCTGCACAGATTTTCTTCTGTGAATATCTTGCCCACACCTTCCACCTCCCCATCTGCTCCAAATCACAAAGTTACTTCCAATCGCTTCTCCATTTCTCTCTTTATATTCTGCTTTTTTTTTTTTTCACTCCTCTTTTTGAAAAACATTTCCACCTCCTCCTTGTATATAGTCTACTTCTTGTCCTTTCCTCCCTTCTATTCCCCTATTGCATCTGAACCTCAGACTTTCACACCACCACCACATGGTGATTAGAAAGTCCACTCCCCTCAACCTCTCTGTATGCTCCTGCATCCATTACACACTTTTCATTCGGCCATCCACACACACACGAACAGGCCGTGAGAGAGCGGTCTGTCCCAGGCATGCGCTCCTAACCTTGAGTAGTTTCAGGAATTTTGTTCTGTCCATGTCTCCTCAGGGTCTTTCTTTAAATTTAAAAATAATGAAAGTTAGTAGACCTACCAGTTGAATGTAAAGATTTGTTGGGCAATAGTATACTAATGAATGTTTGTGGCTTATTACGGTAACAGCTGGTTGGGTAATTTACATTAAACATGGCCGAGAATGTAAACAATGAGGGAATGGAATTTCAAGGTTTTGATGCTTAATACTAATATCATGGACCTGGTGAAAACATTAATTATGAGGATTAGTGAACTCGAAAAAAAGTAGAGAATCTAGTGATAAAGGATGTATCAGGAAATAACGGAAACCAACCATACAGAGTCCTAATCCAGTCCAACGAAACAGCCAATGAAGAGATTAGGAATTTGAAGAGGGAAAAATGTTGAACTGAGGAGGAAACTTGAAGAGAGTACTAATAAAACAGGAGAAGGTGAGTAATGTATTAGAAGAAACATAAGGCAAAGTGGAGGCACACGTAGAAGAAGAACAGAGAAGAGCAGTGGTCATCAGCTTAAGAGAGATCATCCAGGAAGAAAGGGAAAATGAACAAGAAAGAAATGGAAGACAATGTAGTGAAAATACTGAAGAAAAAAAGAGAAAATAGTGAGAGAAACTGTAGAAAGGAACAGATGTGTGGTAGTATGTTGGAAACAGGGAAGAGGAAGAAAAGGTTAGGATTCATAAGACCTCAAGAGAGACACGAACATGGTGAGAGTGAATATTAGGCAAGATTGACCCCGAAGGAGACAAGTGGGTAAAAGAAATTGAGGGAAGTAAGGAGGATAAGGGCCTTTATAAGAAAGAGGGAAACAAGACCAATGAGAGTCAAGAAGTTTACATCAGAAAGTGTAATAACAATGAGATAGCTTAAAAGTGACCTGGAAATTAAGCAAAGAGGCGGGGATGGAGAAAATATTATAATAAGAAAAGATCTGAATGAAGAAGAAAAGAGAAGTTTTAAAATCCATTAAAGGAAGAAGTAAAGGAAAAAAAAATCATAAGAGGACAGAGGAAGAACGTAATACTTTTTTTGAAGAGTATTGGATATGAAAGTAAGGAAATGGTATTTAAGGAAATAGAAGTTGAAGGAAACTAGGGGGATGTGTTGTGAAGAGATCAGAAGTTGAGGAAGTCGTACGGAGAGAGAGTGAGGGAGAGAAGAGGGTACTAACAATGTCAAAAATAATTTGGAAGGTGATATATACTAATGTTGATGGTTTCATATCGACAAGGATCGAAATTAATGATTTCTTTGAGAGAACATGAACCTGATGTCATGTGCTTTGTAGAGACCAAATTAAGAGAAGATATTGATGTTCATTTGGGAGATGGTAAATACAAAACTGTGGAGAAAAGAGCAGAAAAGAAAAAAAAAGGGAGGAGGAGTGATGATAGCAGTGAAGAACAACATACATGTAGATACTGTGGAAATGGGAGAAGGCAGGGATTTGAAGTAGATATATATGAAATTAGAAACTGGAGAGAATGTTAAGAGAGATATGGCGTGTAGTGTATGTTCCCCCAAAGACGTAGAGCATGGAAGGAGATGACGAATACCATGAGATGTTGTCAGATATGGCTAGCTACTTGCAAAAAATAATTGAGAAAAAGCAATAATATAATTTTGGTGGGTGACTTTAATTGTAAAGAGGTGAACTGGGAGGAAATGGTACTCAGGAGGCGGCGAGGATTCGTGGGGCACTATGTTATTAAATATAATAATGAATAATGTGATGACGCAATGGGTCAAAGAAGAGACACGGTTTCGAGGTGAGGACACACCAGCAAGGTTAGATTTACTGTTCACCAAAGAACCCGATGTAATAGAATCATTGGAATATCTCTGTCCTTTGGGAAAAAGTGATCACGTGGTCACTGAGTTCCAGATGTTAATAGGAAACGTCAAGCCAAGAGACGAGCTTCATAGACAGGGAAGATACAACTTTGGCAAAGCAAATTTTACAGGCTTGAGAAACTTTTTTGAAAATGCGGACTGGAGAAAATTCAGAGAAACAAGGGAGATACAGAGGAAGTGGGATATCTTTCTAGACCTCTATAATTTGGGAGTGGAAAAATTTGTACCAAGAGTAAGAGGGAAAGAAAACAGGAAAAAGGAGTGGTTTAACAGAAGGTGTATGATAGCCAAAAAAGAGAGAGATAAGGCGTGGAACAATTGGAGAAAGAGAGGTAATGACAGAACAAAGGAAGAATATAAAAGAACAAGAAACGAATACACAAGAATACGTAGGGAAGAAGAAAGGAATTTTGAAAAAGGTATAATTGACAAATGCAAGGATGAACCCAAACTGTTTTATAGATTTGTCAATGGCAAACTGAAACAAAAGGAAGGAATCACCAAGCTGAAAGTAGATGGAGAGGTCTTTAAGGATGCGGCAATGCAAGGTGAAATAATGAACAAATGTTTCCAGTCAGTTTTCACTAAAGAAAAGGAGCTTGTGGAAGGGGAGGGAGTGATTAGAAATGTTCCAGTGATGAAAGATATAAAAGTGGAGGTGCAGGAAGTGTATAAATTACTGGAAACTCAAGATGTAAGGAAAGCCCCAGGACCTGATGGAATTTCTAATTGGGTACTGAAGGAATGCAGAGAACAACTGGCGGATAAAATTCACAGCTTAATTGTATGCTCACTGGAAGAGGGGAAAGTGCCAAAAGAATGGAAGAGGGCAAATGTGGTACCAATTTACAAGGGAGGAAACAGGGAAGAACCCCTGAATTATAGACCAGTGTCTCTAACCAGCATGGTCGCAAAATTGTGTGAGAGAATCCTGAAAGACAGATGGATAAAATATCTGGAAGAGATGAATATTTTGGCTGAATGTCAGTTTGGATTCAGAAGTGGAAGGTCATGTGTTTCAAACTTGTTGAGCTTTTACTCAAGAGCGATTGATGTGGTACAGGAGAGAGATGGTTGGGTGGATTGTGTGTACTTAGACTTAGAGAAGGCCTTTGACAAGGTACCTCATAAGAGACTAATGTGGAAACTAGAATATATAGGAGGACTAAAGGGGAAACTTCTGGAATGGATGAGAGACTTTTTGAGAGACAGACAAATGAGGACAGTAATAAAGGAAAAGATGTCTGGATGGAGGGAAGTAACAAGTGGAGTCCCTCAAGGCTCAGTGTTGGCGCCAGTAATGTTCCTGATTTACGTAAATGATATGGTAGATGGAGTGAACAGTTATGAGAGTCTGTTTGCTGATGATGTAAAGATCTTGAGGAAGATAGAGGTTGAGGAGGATTGTAAAATACTGCAGGAGGATTTGGATAGGATACACAATTGGAGCTGGACGTGGGAAATGAAATTTAATGTAAAGAAATGTAAAATATTAGAAATGGGTAAAAGTACCAGGAGACCATCACTGAATTATTTTTTGGGTAATGAATTAATCACAAAAAGGAGAGAAGAGAAAGATTTGGAAGTGCTGGTCCAAGATAGTTTGTCACCAGAAAAGCACATTAACAAGATAGTTGGAGAGACTTATAAGCTCTTGACTAACATAAGAGTAGCATTTCATTATATGGATGAGGAAATGATGAAAAAATTGATAGTGGCCATGATCCGCCCCCCAGGTTAGAATATGCAGCGGTAGTGTGGTCCCCACACAAAAAGAAAGATATAAACAAGATTGAGAGAATACAAAGAACAGCAACCAAGATGGTCCCCAGTCTGACAGACCTGTCATACAGAGAGAGGCTGGAAAAACTGGATTTGCCTTCGTTAGAGGAAAGGAGAAAGAGGAGACATGATTGCGGTGTTCAGGACCATGGTGGGAGTAGATAAATTTGACAAAGAAGATCTGTTTGTATGGGATAAGAGAGCAACAAGAGGACATGGAATGAAATTGAAAAAGTCAAGCTGCTTGAAGGATATCAAGAAATATAGCTTTCCTTACAGAAGTATAGACTTATAGAATAGCCTGGACAAAGAGATCGTCCAGTCTAAAACCTTAAACGAGTTTAAAGTTAAATTCGACTTATTGAGAAACAGCGACGGAAACCCACGAGCATAGTACATTCCGTGTATATCACAATTAGGTATATTCTTAAATATTTGGAACGACTTAGACTAAGAGGTAGTGCATGAGAAAAACATTCATGTGTGTAAAGGTAGACTTGATAAATGTGGACATGGAGACAGGACAACACGAGCATTGCTCAATTCTGTATACTACAAATAGGTAAATACAAATAGGTAAATACATTAGCAATCACTGCCTTCCATTCGTTCAGTTCACCACCCACCTTTCTCACCATTCGCCACATATACCTGTGGATCATTTTGTGTCTAAGGACAATATTGGTGCTCACCAACCCCTCTCTGCACAGATGTCCATTAGAACTCAACCATTCTATCCACTTCTGCAGGCACACGTCATTCACCAACTACTCCATCCACCTTCATGTTCTCTACTTTTCCATTCATATCTCCAATCAAAAACACTCTTCATTCCCTTTAAACTTTTCCATGCACACTTTCACATTAGCCCAGAATTCTTCTTTCACTACATTTGCATGATCTAGCATTGGGGCATACACACACACACACACACACACACACACACACACACACACACACACACACACACACACACACACACACACTAACCCACATTTGTAGCCCTACTTTCAATCTTACCCACACAATCCTTGAACCAGCTGATCCATACTCTCTTATATTCTCCTTCCATCTCTTGCAAACAACAATACACACTTCTTCTTTTGCCCTCTCATTCTCACCTACTCCTACTCATATATCCCATCCATACTCCCACTCTCTCACACTCTCACCTTTCCATTTAGTCCCAATTATTCCACGTATGTCCACTTTTACACCCTAAAGCACCGGGACAATCTCTCTCTCTTTCACCTCATCATTTGTATCCCTAACATTCCATGTCACAATTCGTATCACGTCCTTTCTTCTGTCCTTATTCGTCACCTGTTGGTTAGTCCTGGTTTGAGGCTTTTTGTTTGTATTTTTAGTTAGTTGTTTTACCAGGAAGGGGTACTAACCCTCCACCAATCCAAGGTCCACTTTTGCATCCTCAAGCACCTGGACAATCTCTCTCTCTTTCACTTCATCATTTGCATCCCTAACATTCCATGTCGCAATTCGCATCATGTCTCTTTGTTCGGTCCATGACTAGTCCTGGTCCGAGGCTTCTTATTTGTATTTTTAGTTAGTTGTTTTACAGGGGGAAGGGCACCAACTCCTCCGCCAATCCATTTGTGTCACGTAGGGAACACACGTTGATTGGTTATAAGGCTACCACCCAGCACTGTAAATGATTTCTTGGTTTACAGGAAATCATTTACCTTGCCAATCAATATGGAGCTACCCCCACTTACAAAATACTGCATTAATGGTTTATTAATGTATCACACATTCTCTCTCTCTCTCTAAATATTCTATTTATCTATATCTATCTATCCATCCATCATCCAATCCTACATTGCCCCATGAGAAGCGTAGGAGCCCAGGGGTAGGCAGTTGGTCCCGACATTTAAGATGAGAATGACCAGCCTCACTCATCCCTGAGTGGCATTACATGAGCAATAAACCCCAACCACCCCTTGGATATAAACCTTCACCAGCTCAATCCAACTGGAGCGCAATAATTACCCATTAAACCACCAGGTGCCAAAATTTGGTTATATAGTTACCACCCAGCATAGTAAATAGTTTCCTGGTGTACAGGAAACCATTTGGCTTGTCACTCAGTGTAAAGTCACCCACAGGCAGAAGGAAGAGGAGAGAATGAAGGAAAGAAAGACAGATGAGGGAGTGTTAAGTTACCCGTAGGCAGAAGGACAAGGAAAGAATGAAGGAAAGGAAGACAGAAGAGGATGGAAGGAAAGAAGGATGGAGGAGAGGAAAGGGCAGACACCTGACAGCAGCACTACATCGAGTGAGTGGATGGTGAGCGTCCCCACCTACCATGAATCTCTTTCTATATATCTACACATACGCACACACACACACACACACACATATATATATATATATATATACTGTATATTGAATATATAAATATATATAATTAATGTGTGTGTTTATATATATATATATATATATATATATATATATATATATATATTGCCAGATGCCATAATCCCGGAAGGGGTGGCCACTTGACTGAGTTATCTGTTTTACAGAGAGGGGCACTAACCCCCCACCAACCCACTTGTTGACACGTAGGGAGCATGTATGGTTTGGTTATATGGTTACCACCCAGCATTGTAAATGGTTTCTTGGCTTACAGGATACCATTTGGCTTGTCACTCAATGTAAAGCCACCAAAAAACTGGAAACCTATATATATATATATATATATATATATATACTGTATATTGAATATATAAATATATATAATTAATGTGTGTGTGTGTGTGTGTGTGTGTGTGTGTGTGTGTGTACATTCAGTGACATCTCAGTTTACACAATGCTTGTGTTTTTATAAACAGTCGAATAATGTGAATTTCATGTAGTCTGAACATTATCATCTCATAACAATTAAAAGCAAGTAAGGGGAATTGGTTATGCAGTTGTAAACACTGCAATTGCTGTATTTTAGTATTAATTTAGTACATCAATACTGTATTTAGTATTTAGTATTAACTGACCTGATTGAGCAATCACCTCTTATGTTATGATGCTTGGAGTATTTATTACCTTGAAATAGGACATTCTGGGCTAACTTGTTATTTTTGCAAGCTGAAACAACTGGCAAAGCAAAGTGATCATCACATTGGCAAGTGGTGTGATTTGTCACATGCTGCCTAACAACAAAGGCAGTTGGAGATTGGCATAGATCCTGCAGTGAAAGAATTCTAACAGACTAGATCCTGCAGTGAAAGAATTCTAACAGACTGTCTTGTGTGGTTCTGCAAACTGGTTCTGTGCTTCCAACATCCAAATATTATATTTACTAAGATTAGAAGCTGATAAACTGGTTACAGTGAAGTGCGTTTACACATGCTGTCTACAGTTGGTCATCAGAGATCGAAGAATGACTATGATACCAAAAAATTAGAAACAACTGAGAAGCACAGGATTAAAAATTTATTTCAGCAACACTTTTAAATATTTTTTGTGCTCACTAGAATACCTGAACTTTATTCACAGTTACAATAACTGAGATTTTCATCTAAGTACTAATTGCAGTGGCAGGTTGCAAGCCAATCTTGTTTTCTATTTCTCATTACGAGTAAAATCTTCCTGATTGTTGGTAATTTTAACTAATGGCTTGCAAAATAAGAAATTTTTAGACAAATGTGGTGCTACCTTAATTTAGCAATCCTCTTAAGCTTTCATGCAATTTTAAGAATCTGTGTATTTAAAACAAAAATAACTCCATGATAGATGGATGGATGGAGGAAAAATACTAAAGGAAATCCTAACATGTCAGGCTTGTTTTTATCACAAACAGCTCACCATCCACTCACTCGATGTAGTGTTCCTCTCTGGTGTCTGCCTTTTTCTCTCCTCCCTCCATTCCTTCCTTCCTCCTCTGTCTTTCTTTACTTCATTCTTTCCACGTCCTTCTGCCTAGGGGTGACTTTACACTCCCTCTTTTGTCTTTCTGTCCTTCATTCTTTCCTCTTCCTTCTGCCTGTGGGTGACTCAACACTGAGCGACAAACCAAATGGTTTTCTGTACACCAGGAAACCATTTCCTATGCCGGGTGGTAACCATATAACGAAATTATGGCGCCTGGTGGTTTAGTGGATAATTACGGCGCTCCAATCGGACTGAGCCCGTGAAGGTTTATAGCCAAGGGGTAATTGGGGTTATTGCTCAAGTAATGCCACTCAGGGATGAGTGAGGCTGTTCACTCTCATCTTAAATGTCAGGGCAAACTTGCCAAGCCCCAGGCTCATACATTCCCATGGGGCAATGTAGTATTGGATGATGGATAGATGGATGAATTAAAATCAGCATCCAATTCTTTCTGCATTATCTAATGTATTACAGCACTGTCTCATATCAGCATGCATGTGCTGTATCTCGACTTACATGGTTACTAAGGATTTTTTCCCCATAAAGGAGAATGCCGATTTGACATGAATCGACTCTGAATCATCTATTTAAAACAACACATGCAATTACTGTACATACATATTTTCAATTTAAAGTAAATCCTTTTCATTTTACGTGAGCTAAATTTGGAGTGTCAGGAAAATCCAACGCAGGCTCAGCCTTCAGTTCCTTCTTCCTCGCATTAAAAAAAAAAGATTTAGCACCTAATGTTTCCCACTATACGCATCACAAGGCATTCCTCCCTCACCCTGGCCCATGCTCCCAGTCACCCACCATACAAAGCACTCTCAGTGCACTTGTGCTGGTTCTGGGCATGAGCGATGTGAGGTAGCCAGAAGTGTACTTGTATGAACCTCCAGCAATGATGCCATTCACTTCCCAGACTTCAATGCAGGGAATGGGTGGCATTAATTTATCATTGTTGTGCATAGTTTTTATAGTTATTACTTAATAAAAGCATTTTAATTACAGTAATCCCTCAATTATCCAAAGTAAAAGAGCCACTGGTATGTCCAGATAAGGAGAGTCCGGATAATCGAGGGGATACTGTATTTGTTTCTCTCAAACTATTTTATTACATTAAATCGACATTTCGACTCAGTGCAAAACTGATTTAAGGCAACCTCTCAAGGAACCTACCTTGTGTTAAATCTACATTCTACTTTACTGAATAACGATGTCCGATATAATATCTCTTGTCTACAAGATATTCTCATGCTGAAACTCTTCCATTTATGAAAATAATTAATGCTAAAAGCCTGATGTTAATGTTCAAAAGCCTGATGAATGGGAACAGAGAGAGTAGAGCTGCTGTAAATGTGACTGGTTTTGGAAGTGTGCAGAGAAGGAATGCAGTGATAGGAAACGTGACATTCAAACAGGTAAAGAACACTATGAAATGGCTGAGAAATGGGAAAGCAGCTGGGGTTATGACGTGTATGTAGAGATGATTAAGTGTAGTGGAGAGAGTGGAATGAAATGCTTGTTGGAGATACATAAGAAGGCATGGATGAGTGAAACTGTGCCAGCAGCGTGGAAAAGGGCTGTGACTGTACCCCTGTACAAAATTAAAGGTGAGTGTAGTGAGTGCAATTCTCATGGTGCAAGTTTATTGACTGTGGTAGGGTAGGTATATGGAAGAATTATTATAAAGTAAGAGAGATATCAGAAGTCCTGGTGAGTGATGAACAGGGTGGTTTTAGGAGTGGCAGAGGATGTGTGGACCAAATATTTGCAGTTAGGACGGACAGTGGAGAAGGCTTGTGAGTAGGACCATAAGGTGTTTATGGCATTCATGGATCTGGAAAAAGCATACGACAAAGTAGACAGAGAAGGATTGTGGAAAGTTTTGCACATGTATGGTGATGATGGTAAGCTGCTAGGTGCCATCAAGAGTTTAATGGTAGTGAAACGTGTAAGGGTTAATATGCATCTACGTGAATGGTTCATGATCGGTGTGGGCAGGTGACAAGGTTGAGTGACGTTCTCATGGTTGCTCAATGTACTGTATCTATGGATGGGGTGATGAGAGAAGTAATAAACATGAGTAATGGAGAGGAGGATAGCACTGGTAACAAATGGTGATAGATGGAATATCTCAAATTTGTTGTATGCTGATGCAGTACTACTTCTAAATACCAGACAAGAACTTAGTGGACTAGTGCAAAGTTTTGCTGATGTCTGTGAGCGTAGTGCCTTGAGAGTAAATACAGAAAAGAGTAAGGTGATGGTTACTGACAGAGAAGGTGACTCCCACTGAGATGCTACACTAAATGGAGAGAGACTGGAACTGATGAGAATGTTCAAATACCTGGGTACAGTGATAGAAAACAGGAAAATACACAAAAGAAGTGGAAAGTACAGTGACACAAGGAAGGAAAGTATCTGGTGCTATGAAGGCCTTGATAAGAAACAGAGGCTTGAGTGCTCCAGCTGCACGAGGCTTACATGAAGGAGTGTTAGTGCAAACTTTAACATATGGATGTGAGACTATGGTGTGGCATGAAAAGTCATGAGTGAAAGCAGTGGAGGTGAGATTGCTGTGAAATGTATGTGGAGTACAGAGAGTGGAAAGGATATGAAATAATGTGATTCATGAAAGATGTGGAGTGAGGAAGTCTGTGGACACCAGAATGAAGAGAGTGTACTGAGATGGCAAGGCTGAGGCCACGTGGAAACAATGGATAATAATAGTGTGGTGAAAAAGATATATCTGAGTAAATTTTAAGGAGAGAGGAGGCAAGGCAGGCCAAGGAGAAGGTGGAGGGATATGGTGGAGAAGTGTGTGAGGAAGAGAGGTTTGGAAGTCGGTGAGGCTAGGGGACTGAAAAGAGATCGAGCTGCCTGAATGAATATTGTGGGGAGAGGCTCATCATCAGGATTTGGCACCCTTTTAATGTGACAGCATCCAGACTGACTCTATCGGATACATTTATGTGAAGCTACAGTACAGAAAGTGGTGAATGTTTTTGGTATATCAGATAGAGCCAGGTTTCTGGGGGCTTGCATGGTGAGTAAATGAAAGCGTGGCCCATTGAATTGGGCAAATTTGGGCTGTTTGGACACTGCTACCCCTCACCCTGTCCTAGGGTGGGAAAGGAAGTCCAGATGACAATGATTAATGTTAAAAGTGTATGCCACTCTATTCTATCTATGTATTATCAAATTATAAACAATACTTCAGCAATACAAAATTCCTTGGAGTGCTGTGGGAGGAGGGGTAGTAAAGTAAGAAATACCAAAAGGTACTTTTGTCAGTGCCATACTTCAAGGAGTGTGGCCATAGCCTTCAGATACCAAAAGAAATAAAGGTTAAGAGTTTTGAGAAAAACAGTCAAATACTAACCTGGAAATACTGGGTCGCACTTGAATCATCAGTCCTTTCATTGAAGACGGATACCTCTTTCCCTTGACGCATCTTAAATATTACAGTGTGGAATTTTCTGGCATCTAGGAGACAGATGATAAAATACAATTTAGATCTCTGGTTTTCACCAACACTAGAAAATTTTTCTATAATATCGGAGATGCATAATAAAAATATATATGTACTCATACCCAGTACTATAAATAACATTATTTACCTCCACCAAATGCAACTATTAGCAACAATATTAGTAAAAATGTACAGATATTCACTTTTTTTTTTAAATAGCATGTGTCAACTTACTTCCAATGTCAGTGGACTGCTTAAGATGAAATCTTCCCCACTGTCAATGTCTGTATATATACACAAATACAGTACATATATATATATATATATATATAAAGCAGTATCTCTATGTATGTATGTATCTATCTATATAATGCAGTATATCTATCTATCTATCTATCTAGAGTATAAGAGAGAAGTGGAGGAACGATTGGGCAAATATGAATTGGAGCAGATGGGAGACGTGGAAGGTGTGTGTAGAATATTTACAGAAGAAATATGTGCAGCATGTGATGTGGTGTGTGGAAGGAAGAGAAGACGGAGGGGGGTGCAAGGAACAGCGTCCAGGACTGAAGAGGCGAAACAGGGCTGTGGCACAAAAGAAGAAAGCATACAATGAATGGATGAGAAATAGGGGCGTGGAAGAGGTTGAGAGGCGGAAGAGATAGCTATATGTAGAAAGAAAGAGAGAGGTGAAAAGATTAGTAAGAGAGAGTAAGAAGAGAGTGGATGAGGAATTTGGAAGAAATTTGAGTGTAAAGTGGAGGGACTGTAAGAAAATGTTCTGGAGAGAGGTGAAAAGAGTAAGACAGGGTGGAAGTGAAGTTAGCAGGGGAGTGAAAGATAAAAATGGTAGATTACTAGTGGAGAAGGGAGAAAAAGTGAGCAGATGGAGAGAGCACTTTAAGGAATTGTTGAACACAGAGGATGGAAGTAATGCGAGTATAAGTGGCTGGGGAATGGCTGGGAGAAGGAGGAGGTGAGAAGACAGAAGAAATCAGTGGGACAGAAGTTGTGGAAGCAATGAAGAAAGTTAAATCGGGAAAGCCCCAGGAATTAATGGAGTGTGTGGTGAAATGCTGAAGCATGGGGGAGAGTTAGTAGTAGAATGGATGTGGAAGATGTGCAAATTGGCCTGGGAGGAAGGTAGAGTCCCGGAGGATTGGAAGTCAGGTATAATTATTCCCTTGTACAAAGGAAAAGGGGAAAAGAAGTGTGTGGTAACCATAGGGGCATTTGTCTTCTTAGTATAATAGGAAAAGTGTATGGTAGGATACTTATTGACAGAGTTAGAGAAAGAACAGAGAAATTAGTTGGAGAAGAACAGGGAGGCTTTAGGAAGGGAAGAGGTTGTGTAGATCAGATATTCATTCTCAGATCTTTAGTGGAAAAGTTTCTAGAGAAGGGAAAGAAGTTGTATGCGGCATTCATGGATTTGGAGAAAGCATATGACAGGGTGGATAGACAAGGATTGTGGAAAGTGTTAAGAATATATGGAGTAGATGGAAAGTTGTTGAATGCTGTGAAGAGTATGTACGAGTGGTGCGAAGGCTGCAGTGCGTGTGGATGGTGATCTAAGTGAATTTTTCTCTTTTGAAGGTTGGGTTGAAACAGGGTTGTGTCATGTCTCCATGGTTGTTCAATCTGTACATGGATGGGGTAATAAAAGAGGTACAAGGTAGGGTAGTGGATGTTGGAGTGTCCATGGTGAGAGAGGATAGTGTTTGGAAACTCCCTGTACTGTTGTTTGCAGATGATACTGTGTTGTTGAGTGAAGACGAAGGAGAGCTGCAAGGCTTGGTGGATGAGTTTGGGAGTGTGTGTAAGAAACGGAATTCTCAAGGTGAATGTAGGGAAGAGTAAAGTGATGGTCTTTGAGAGAGGTGAAGTCAGTGAATGTACAGCGAGGTTGGATGGTGAGGAATTGGAAAGTGTGAGTACGTTTAAGTACTTGGGTAGTGTGATGAGTAAGGATGGAGGTTTGGAGGGTGAAGTGCTTGAAAGGGTACAGCAGGGAAGAAAGGTTGCTGGTTCCTTGAAAGCAGTGATAAGAAACAGGGAAATGAGCATGGAAGTGAAGAAGTTACTACATGACAGTATTGTGATACCAACTCTAACGTACGGAAGTGAAGCTTGGACGTTGTTGGAAGGACACAAGTCAAGAGTGAGAGCAGTGGAAATGAGTTATTTAAGAGGAGCCTGTGGAGTCACATGGAGAGACAGGCTGACGAATGAGGATATAAAGGAGCGTTGTGGTGTTGATGTGGATGTGATAGGAAGGGTTATGAGGAACACACTGAGGTGGTTTGGCCATGTGGAGAGGATGGAGGGTGAAAGACTGACGAAGAGAGTGTATGTGAGTGAGGTGGAGGGGGAAAGAGGGAGGGGGAGGCCGAGGATGAGATGGAGGGTGGGGGTGGAGAGGTATATGAGAGAGGGGGGTGTGAGCTGGGAGCAGGGGAGTGAAATGGCGGGGGACAGGGCGACTTGGAGGCGATTTGTTTGTGGCCACCCCAAACGGGACTGAGGCGTCTGGCAATAGATAGATAGATATATATATATATATATACACACACACACACAGGTATACCCCAGTTTAACTATGTAGTTGCTTAGGTAAAACCCCACTGTTAGGCGAGGTATCATATATTGGGGTACCATTAACATGTAATTGGAAGCATTTATCAGCCTTGGGTTTCCCCACAAACCATGTCAAAACCCACCCAAATTAGCCCCAAAACAAGTTTAAAGCCAATCTAAATAACCTAACAGCTGTAAAGGAAGCTAACCTAAGCCAAACACCTGTAAATAACTCACTGAAACTAACAAATAAATCTCAAAAATGTCAAATATATGTCTGGAAAAAATCAAGCTTAGTAAACAGTACCCAAAAATGACAATGGTTATCCCACCTATGGCTAAAATATATTGATCTAAGTCTAAAAAGTTTATAAATCAACCTAAACACACAATTTTAGTCTAAAATACCATCAAAATTGGGAAAAAAAAAAAAATCAAAATCCACTGTTAACCCAGGGTTTGGCCATTGTTAAGCAGGGTATGACGGCAATTCTATCCCCATCGCTAAGCCAGGTATCGCATCTAGGGGTATCGTACATTGGAGTATTATGGTATATCCAGGCTTAACAATGCAATTGGTTAAGTAAAAACCCATCGCTAGGCGGGGTGCTGTATCTCAGGGTAGAGTTAAATGTAGAGCGTAGGGATGCATTTTTGAGCCTTGGGTTTCACACCCAACCAAGTTCTAAACCCACCCAATGGAGTCCCCAAAAAGTTTAAAGCCAATCTAAATGGCCTACCAGCTGTAAAACAAGCTAACCTAAGCCTAAAACCAGTGCCTGTCTCCACTTGTACCCAGTCAAAGGCACTGAAGACTGCCATCTTCGACTTGTATCCAAACCTGGTAGAGAAGAAGCAACTGCATTGTATACAATCCCACCATCAGACAGTCCCAGGACAACTAAATAAACATTTGCTATGCATAATGATAATGCATGAATGACAGAATCATCCAAGGTACAAATTGTAGAGACAGAGAACTGATGATGTGTTGATGGGGAATTCTCCTCACAAGGAATGCGATCAATGATGCGATCGGGATTGCCTTTTTCAACAACCCCTCTTTAAGTCATTTTTGTTACTGTCCTGGTTGCTGATCTCCTTTATTTTCTTCTCTCTTGTTTTCCAACATTTCTTTAGAAATACCTTTGTGTTTTCACACCGTTTTCCACTGAACATCCTGAATGCAAACACATGACTTATCAACAGACAATGCAATCGGGACAGCCTGTTCAAAGAACCCTCCTTATGTCCTTTAAATTACTGTTCTGGTTGCTGACCTCCTTTATTTTCTTCTCTCTTATTTTCCAACATATATTTAGAAATTCCTTTGTATTTAGCATCTTCCCTTGAACAACCCAAATGTAAACACGATTTATACTTTACAGATCGATGATGCGATCGGGATAGCCTTTTCAATGGCCCCTCTTTATACTGTTTTGGCTACTGTTCTGGTTGGTGAGCTCCTTTATTTTCTTCTCTCTTATTTTCCAATACTTATTTTGAAATTCCTTTGTAGTATTTTCAAAGCGTTTTTCCTTGAACAGCCCAAATGTAAACACATGATTTATTGATGTCGCAGCTTTCATCAATGCATGAAATATTTACTCTCTAAGGTTTCCATAATTATAGGAGTCCCTCATTTATCCGGACGTGTTCATTATCCAGATGCTGGACATTGGCTCTATTAAACCAATATCCGAATTTACTTGCTATTATCCGGACATAACAGTCCGGATAATAGCTCGTTTCAGATCGACTGACCATATGGCTATTAGCCCTTTCTCGCATCACACTGAGTTCTATCCCACACTCACCTGGGTTTTGCAATTTTATGGGATGAAATGGTATAAAAATGCTAAACAGAAAAAAATTACTCTTTCATCCATGTGTTCTCATAAGTTTGTATTCAGTTCCACATTCTTCGTTCGATTTGTCACTTCCCAACACATTTCGTACCGAGTGAGCATATGACTATCAGTCCTTTCTCGCGTCTCACTGAGTGTCGAGCGAGGACACTGATTCTTTGTAATGCCATGCGATCAGCACCAGCCACCCAGAAAGTGGCATATCTTCAAGAATGCCCAGAAGTATGAGATAGTAAAGGAGTAGCAGAGAAAGAGGCAGGATGAAATGGAGAAAGAGTATGGTGTGAATGAAAGCACCATCAGAATGATTTGGAAGGACCAGGAGAAGATAACGAAGATCGTGTGTGGGAACCCTGATGATGCAAACCTGGCAGCAGTGAAAGTTCATAGTTTTGTCCTGAAGCTGACTGTGAAGCTCATACGGTGTTAAGTGGAGCGCCAGAGAAAGAAAACGTTCCCACCAAAGTCTGCATGATACAAGAGGTGAAACTTTAAGACAACAACATTGGGGCTGGGGGACGGGGGAAGAGTGCCGGAGAGCTATGCATCAACAACACACTGGTACCCAGCCTAACTTTTTTTGTTAATGCTATTTTAACACATTCAAGTTCTTATTTACAATAGTTACATCTCTTTCAGTGTTTTACCTGATGGTGGTAATAAGTACAATAAGGGGTAATTTGTGTGGGGTAGGGTGGCAAGAAGGGGTAAAAGTGAGTTTTGGAAAGCTGCCAGAACAGAGCGTACCATTACAACATGCAAACATATTGTTTGAGTGATGCGGGTTTGAGTAGCACAGTCCTTGTCCAGTCCCTATTGTCCGTATTACTCAATGATTGAGTGTATATTTATCCTTTTCATTCTCTGCAATCAAGACCACACTGATGATGTTGGCAGCACAGAATGAAAGGGATGCAGAGGAAATATTTAGGAAATGGTGAGATAGAATGGGGCACAAGGGTTTGAGAATAAATGCAGAAAAAACAAGTGATGATATCTAAGGCTTGTGGCAAAATTGTCAGCGCAGAGGGAGGGAGAGAGGCCATGTGCAGTTTCCCATAAGGGTATGCAAGGAAACTTCATCTTGTGCAGTACATATATGTTATAAGTGGATGCATAGGAGATGTAGTGGTAATGGACGTGGACCTGCATGATAATGCCGATTTTGTGTGTGGTGTGTCAGCTAGAGTATGTATAGAGTGACAGGTGTGACAGGATTGATCCTACTGAAGAGTCGCTTGAATGTGTGGAGTTCTGCTATTTGGGGGACATGTTATGTGTTGGAGGTGAGGCTGGAGCTGGCTCTGTGGCTAGGGTAAGGATGGTGTGGAGGAAGTTCAGAGAGCTGTTGTCTCTCCTAGCTTTGAGAGGGCTCTCCCCCCCCAACCAACTACGAGATCTTTGTATGTAGCATGTGCTTGCAGTGTAATGCTGTATGATAGTGAGACCTAGGCAGTAGAGGAATAGAATATTCATAGGCTTATATGTGCAAAAATGACAGTGACTAGATGCATGTGTAGGGTGTCCTTGAATGCAAGGACTGGAAGGGCCAGGATTGCAACTGAAGAGTTGGAAGGGAGAATGGACTTGGAAATGTGTTGGTGTTGCGATGAGGAGGGGCAGACTGAGATGGTTTGGGCATGTTGACAGGATGGAGGATGACAATTAGGTGCGGAAAGTGTGTAGTGTGAATGCTGAGTGTAGGGCTGTGAGAGCCAGTGGAGGGGGGGTAAACTGGGGCGAGGTCACAGAGTGTGACCTCAGGGATAAGGGACTGAATAGGGAAGCAGCCAGATATCAAGCAGCATGGAGAGTCGTCATTTGGTGGCTAAGGCCAACACATGAAAGCATGTTGGAGCATTTATAAAGATACGATATGAAACCCATCTTCATTAAAGAGACAAAGCTCTCTCCTTCCATATACCTCGTATGTTCATGTCAATTAATATTCTTCACCAACTGAATGGTCAGAGTTCTTTACCTAATTTACCCATCCAACAAAAATACAAATTTAACTACTGCTGCATGAATTAAATTTAGGCATATGATCCTTGTTCCTACATACTGTACTGCTTTGACTTTACTATACACCAATATGTCATCTTCTTATTTTTTCTAAACTCAAGCAAAACTTTGTAGAGCTTTTCTCATGAGACTTACACCAAGTCTGTATCATCTGCAAACAGTACTGGGCTCACTTCCCACCTGTGCATGTTCTTGACCAGATCCTTTTCCCATAACCTTTGCATCTACCTACTTCAATAACCGAGGTGTGAACAATGAAGTCATAAAAATATCACATATCAATGGCAAAGCACCACCTTTATCTCACTTGCCAATTGCCCACCCACAACCAGACATCCTGCTATACTTACCTGATCAAAGCTATTCATGGTTTTCGGAGCTTTCTTCATCTTGGTTTAATTTTTACCAAAGTATTTTTAACTACACAAACTGGGATATGAACAACAGTTGTGCGACAGTACCTGATTCTGTTGGGAAGTTAAATAAGAGGTCTTCATGGGGGGAGGCAAATACATAGGACTTGGAGGCCAGACGGCAGCATTCTGTCTTTGTGTCAATAGGGATCTCCAGCACACACGTCCCACCTGTAAATGCAAAGTATCACTACAATACATAAACAAACAAGAGAAATACAGTACAGTATAAGGTAAAGTAAAACTTTATTCATTAAATGAACAATGGAAGGGCAGTTGCTCGGAGTCACTCGTGAAAATAAAAATATGTTACCTGATCGTACCATTCACTCACTCGATGCAGTGGTGCCCTCATGAGACTCAACTCTGACTGGCAAGCAAAATGGTTTCCTGCAGCCAAGGAAACTATTATAAAACTTAATGTTACATAATTTTATAAAGTACAGGCATACCACTGTTTAACGATGCAATTGGTTAGGTAAAACCCCATCGTTAGACGGGGTATCATAATGTGAAGTGTTTACCAGCCTTGGGTTTCCCCCCAAATCAAACTCAAAACCCACCCAAATGAGCCCAAAAACAAGTTTAAAGCCAATCTAAATGGCCTAACAGCTGTCAAGGAAGCTAACCTAAGCCTGGCAAGGTGGAGTGATCGTAGCAGGAGACTGATGCACTGGCTCTGGAGGTGGCGATGGAGTGCGATGAGATGAGGCAGGCAATGGCAATGGGGTGCGATGCGACAACTCAGACGGTGATGATTGGGTGCAATTCGATGGTTCAGGCAGTGGCGATGAGGTGTGATGCGATGGCTCTGGGGGTGGCGATAGAGTGCAATGTGATAACAGAGGAGGTGGTAAGGGAGACAGCTGCGAGGACCGGTGAGGTGGCGAGGGAGTCCGCTGCGATGACTGATGAGGTAGAGATGGAGTCAGATGCAATGACTCACGTTGTAGCGAAAGAGACAAAGACAGTGGCAGAAGTAGTGAGGGAGATGGAGGCTGGGGTGAGGAAGGTAGCGACGGAGTGGCGGACTGCCTTAGTGGAGACACAGGTGACACGGGAGATGGGGATCGGCTGGAGGTTAGGTCCAGCACTGGGGACTGAGCACGTCCTTGGCAGGAGGAGACCCTGGGTGTTTCTCTGCTGGTTGATGGCAGAGGAAATGCTCTGCTGGTTGAAGGTTGGGGAGTTGCTCTCCTGGTTGAAGGCTAGGGAGATACTCAACTGGTTGAAGGCTAGGGAGATACTCAACTGGCTGAAGGCTGGGGAGATGCTCTGCTCATCGAGGGCTAGGGAGATACTTTGTGGCTTCCTGGAGTGGTGGGGGCCTGTTTGAAGAAGGCAGTGATTGTTGTCTGTCTGGCCATCCCTCTTTCTTTTCCTCCAGCATCATCCTGTACACCTTCATCCCCTCCTCCTACCGATTAGCAGTGTTCCTGCTTCGTCCTGGGAGAGGGTCATGTGTGCACATCAGCACAATGATTTCATCCAGCTTCGTTAGCATCTCCCTCAGAACTGTAATACTGAGGGCTCGCACTTCAGGAACGCCCTCCTCCTGTGCCTCCTGCCGCACACGCTGAATCTCCATATTGAGGAGTTCCCTCGTTGCTGAGCTCCCTCTCTGTGGCATTCGAGAACCTCCTCCACATCCTCCTCATCGATCTCCCTGAAGCCTGCCTTGTGTGATAATGCCACTATGCCCCGCTGCACACGATGCACCAACGGAGCTTGCACACCCTCGGGGAAGCCGGCAAAGGAGTGCATGCACTCTGGCCACACCTTCCACCACACACTGCCCATGGTGGGCTAGCTAACTTCAACCCACACATCAGTGATGTTCTCTATGAAGTGGCGTATATTGTAGCCCTTCCAGAACTGCTGGACTGTTGTCCTATTAACACTGTCACAGACCCTCCCCAACTGCTGCATAGTGTGGCGGAGGTAATACACTTTGAACACAGCCACCACCCCTAGGTCTATGGGTTGCAACAATGACGTGGTGTTGGGGGGGCAGGAACACCACCTCTATGTTGCCTGTTCATTCCTTCATCGTGGGAGGGTGGCTAGGCACATTGTCTACCACCTTGAGAAATCTGTTCGCCAAGTTCTCCCTGGAGGCATACCTCTTCAGGACATGAGACAGGTACAAGTAGAAATATGATGAACAGATATCGGAAATCAGCCAGGCCTTCTTGTTTGACTTCCAAATCACCCCAAGGTTATCTTTAAAGTACCCCACCAAAGCCCTGGGGTTCTCAGAGTGGTTGACAAGGAGCGGCTTCAACTTCAGGTTGCCCTCGCTGTTGCCCCCAGCAGGAGTGTATGCTGGTCCTTCGAGGCCTTGAACCCTGGCGTAGACTTTTCCTATGTTGCAAGATACATCTTGGAGGACATTCTCTTCCAAAAGAACCCAGTCTCGTCAAAATTCAACATCCGTTTCGCACTGTAGCCACCCACCACAATGATGCGTTTCAGTTCGTCATGAAATGCCGCCACTGCAACCATATCTGCACTCGCCATACATCTTCACGTGGTTGAGATTAGCTCGCCTCTTGAAGCGGTCAAACCACCCACAGCTGGTCTTGAAGGTCTCGCTAGCATCAAGATCACGCCTCACCTTGATTTCCTCCCACAGTGAGAGAGCCTTGGGGCAAATAATTGCCTGGCTCATGGGTGCCTTCCGTCGGTTCTCATCCTCCACCCACGTGCACAGCATCCGCTCTAGCTCCTCCATCAAAGGCTCTCTCTGGCAGGTGATATGGGAGGTGGATAAGATTGGAACCTCCCCATCAGCAGCCTTAATGGCCTTTCTCTCCTTGATGATGGTGGAGAGTGTTGATTCGGCCAGGTGGAGAGTCGAGGCGCACCCTCGCCATTTTCATGGCACTTAAGAATATCTAGCTTGACTTCTAGAGAGACAGTTTTACGCACGTGTTTCGCGGGAACATCACCGGCACCACCACAAGCAGGCCGCTTACCACCCCGACTGTGGTCTGACAAATCTAAACTGACGGCTAGGGTGTGGCGTGGACCTCTGTACAGTGATGCTATGTCTCCCAAACCTGCGATGTGAAACAGCTGTTATATGTGTAAAAGGCAGCACAGATAAGATGAACACATATGAATACAGTCTTAACATGTGTATTATAATATATGAAAGAAGAGTAAACTTATTATGCATAAAATATTTATACAGCAATACAGAAACGTGGCATAATTATTTTAGTGTTGCTAAAAAAAAAGTACCAGTAGTCACTTTTATTGGCTTTTACTTTATTTCTGGGGTGGGTAATAATATCACAATTATGATTTTAAGATAATGTGCAGGAATATAAGTAAAAATATGCAAATTTCTTAGTAAAAACAAATAATATATTAAACCCTCATGAGCGGCAACACTCACACCTACCCAGTCTAACCCGGCCAGAGCGTCTTGGTTCACTTTCCTTTGTGTCCTTGACTCAGACCTATGTAAAACAATAATAAATATTTTTAAATATAATTAGATATAATATAAACAAAATGAAGAAATGAAAGCATAAGTTTATAACAGTCACTCATAAAAGAAACAAAATTTCCCAGGGTGACACACATCTCCCCCCAGGAGAGAGAGAGAGGGGGGGGAAGGGGGGGGCCATCGCGCGTATGGAAAACGTGGCAACACTGTACAGAGCTTCGCGCCGCACCCTAGCCGCCAATTTAGATTTGTCAGACCTTAGGGCTTTCACTAACACTACCACTAGCCCCACCACATGCAGCCCCCTTACCAGACATGATCACACTTATTTAGGCCGAAAACCTCACAAAATCGCACTCCATACATGACTTGCATCACTGCTCTACTCAGTTACAATGCACCACGACAATGACTTGCATAATGTAGGTGATGCAACACAATGCTTGGTGGGCAAGCGTAAAGAGAGTTCCTCACTCTGAGATGGCTGGTATGAGAAGAACGATATGGGTGAGTGCAGTGTAAGTGATGGCTGTGGGGCCTGCACGAGAGTTTCTCTGCATCCTGGGAGGCGGGCGGGCTCAGCTGGCAGTGAGAACGTTTGTGATTCAAAATTTTGGCCTATCACCTGTGGAGGCAACGTCGGAGGGCTCATCGTTAAACCAGGTTCGGCCATCGCCTAACGGGGTATGGTGGTATTTGTAACCCCATCGCTAAACCAGAGTATAGCATCTATGGGTACCGTATATCGGAGTATTATTGTATAACCAAATGATGTCTCGTGCTCAAATGAATTAAGGTGTTCCAACAAGATGGGGTCCATATGAGTTTACATCCAAGGACTTGTTGGGGCTTACTGCTAACATAATCCCACTCTAAGGTGAGCAAAGCTGGTCACCCTCACCTTAAATATTGGAAGTGAATAGCCTTGCCCCTATGCTCCTAATAGGAAAAAAAAAATGTGGTAGATGATGATGACCATCATCCACTCAGTGTAGTCCTGTCTATTTCTTCCTTCACCTTTAGCATTCTTTATCTGTTTGCCCTCCTTTCTTCCTATGTTGCCCATCTGCCCTGTCACTTTTTATTACTCTTTCTTTTTAGGTGGCTTTAAATTAAGTGACAAGCCTAGTGGTTTCCTGTAAGCCAGGAAACCATTTACAATGTTGGGTGGTAACCATTTAAGCAACTCATACGTGTTCTCTACATGTTAACAAGTGGGCTGGAGGAGGGTTAATGGCCCTCCCCATACAAAAACTAACTTAAAGTCGAACATCCACCCCTTATCGGATTATGGCACCTGGCTATAGATAGACAGAGTCAGTCAGATGATATTCTAAGTTCAATTTTAAAAAAAAAAAAAAAAAAAATCTATACCTGGTGTGGCACATACCTCTGCCCTATAAGTGCAACAGATGCAACAGGTAAATTTAGGCTTCTAAATTCAGTAGGAAGGGTCGAGACAAGTGGGTGGGACAGTGGTGTGTGGCAGGCCACAAGGTAAGTGGTGCACAACCTACGAACATGAAGAGTGTAGGCCAGCTGGTAATCAAAGCGGTAATTTTTATGACAGTTACAGTATACATCAGGGTGGAGCCTATTTTTTGACTTTTTACATTATTACCTTCTTACCCCTTAACTTTGTTAGAATACAGTATTAAAAACAGGCAAAATATCAGTGAATTTGGTGAACATTTACATGTAGCTCAACAACACTGATGTTCTGAATGCATCAAATGATGGTTCTGCATCAGGCATTCTTGAATATGGTGAACAATATCACTGTACGCACCAATGTCAATTACAGTTAGCAGACATATTATTGTTATGAATCACCCTGGACAATAGCTGATGAAGTAAGTCTGGTACGGTACAGTACAGTTGTGCATGATGCTGCAATGTTCACTGTAAATTCTGAATCAGAATTTCCAACGTTATAAAATTTCCATCCTGCTGAGTCACTTGGACAATATGCCGACACCATCACTCTTGTCACATATATTCAAAACTCATTTGTGTGTTTTACAGAATAAAAAATTCTATCAAAAAAGCTACAGTCGAGTCACACAAAATGCGTGTTTGTAAGCCACGGTTTTCTCATCCACAGCATGGTTCCCGCTCAGAACCAAAAATAGCAGAAACCACAGTTATATGCTCAAAGCACAGACTTTCGATACCAAAGTGACGCATTTCCATTGAGATTTCCATGGAATGTGTCTGCACTGCAAACCGCAGCCATTACCCATTCACAGGCATGCATGACAAGCAATGAAAAGCCAATCATAACCCTTCCCTGGCAGCAAGTGCACGCACTACTTCTACTTGGCCCTTTTCTTTCTTTCTTTTTTCTTTTTTTGTTTTGTTTTGTTCCCTTACTTGCCCTTCCAGGGTGATACAATGCCAGCCCACAACAAGCCTATGACTTCGTCACAAAAGGGACAGAAAAAAAAAAAGCCACCACTTATATATAACCAGAAAATTCGTTGCATCGATAATGGAGAGAAAAGGGCAAGAATAGCTGCTAATTATGGTATCAATGAATCGAAGAAGAAGCAGGGCTGAGGCAGTGGCAGCATAAAGCACCACCACACATACGAGATAATGCTGATTTTACGTGTATGGCGTGTCGGGGAAAGCAGGTGGAGATAGTCAAACGTTAAAGAATTGAACTTGCTGGTGAATCTCTTGAGTGTGTGGAAGGGTTTTGTTATTTGGAAGACATGTTGTGTGCTGGAGGTAGGGCTGGAGCTAGCTCTGTGGCTAGGGTGAGAAGTGGTTGGAAGAAGTTCAGGAAGCTCTTGCCTCTCCTGACAATGAGAGGACTCTCCCTACGTGCTAAGGGGTCTTTGTATGCAGCATGTGTTACGAGTGTAATGCTGTATGGTAGTGAGACCTGGGCAGTGAAGGAGGATACTCGCCAGCTCAGACGTACAGAAATGACAATGATTAGGTGGATGTGTAGTGCGTCCCTGCATCCAAGGTCTGGGGGGGCTGGGTTGACGATGGAAGAGTTGAGAGGTAGGATGAGACTGGAGTGTATTGGTGTTGTGATGAGGAGAGGTAGATTCAGATGGTTTGGACATGTGGAGAGGATGGGGGATGATAATTAGGTGAAGAAGGTGAGAAGTGTTAATATTGGGGGTGGGGTTATGAGGGGGAGCCCGAGAAAGACATGGGACGAGGTCATTAAGTGTGACCTCAGGGTTAAGGGACTGAACAGGGAGGCTGCAATGGATCGTGCAGCATGGAGAGCCGCCATTAGGTGACCAAGGCCAACGCATGCAAGCATGTTGGAGCCTTTAAAAACGAAAAAGAAAAAAAACACTCGCCTCATGCTGAGAGGCCCTAGTTTGCCTCTACCTCAGAATCCCCAGATCCCCACCCCCATCTCTTCCACTTAAGCATTGTCATCAGTCAGAGCCAGGTAAGACCCTTTAGTATTGTTTATTTAATATTTATTATTCTTTATTTCCAGTAATACATCCATCCATCCATCCATCATCCAATCCTATGTCGCCCATAAGGAGCGTAGGAATCCGGGGCTAGGCAAGTTGGTCCTGACATTTAAGATGAGAGTGACCAGTCTCACTCATCCCTGAGTGGCATTATGTGAGCAAAAGCCCCAACCACCCCCTGGATATAAACCTAAACAGGCTAAATCAAATTGGAGCACCTTACTTACCCACTAAACCACCAGGTGCCATAATTTGGTTATGTGGTTACCACCTAGCATACTAAATGGTTTCCTGGTGTACAGGAAACCATTTGGCCTGTCACTCAGTGTAGAGCCACCCATAGGCAGAAGGAAGAGGAAAGAATACAGGACTGATGTACAGTCATCCCTTAACATCCGCAGGGTTAGGTACCGTAAGACACACCCGCAAATGTTAAAAATCCAGATATCTACTGACTCCCTTAAAAACACCTCTGGACCCCCCATTTCCTTATATAACTAAAGAAAAACCCTATGTGCACATTTACAACCACTTTATTTAATAGAACACTAAACTATCTATCTATTGCCAGACGCCTCAATCCCGTTTGGGGTGGCCACAAACAAATTGCCTCCACGTCGCCCTTTCCCCCACCATTTCACTGCCCTGCTCCCAACTCACACCCCCCTCTCTCATATATATACCTCTCCACCCCATCCCTCCATCTCATCCTCAGCCTCCCGTCCCTCGTCCCCCGTCCACCTCACTCACATACACTCTCTTCGTCAGTCTTTCACCCTCCATCCTCTCCACATGGCCAAACCACCTCAGTGTGTTCCTCATAACGCTTCCTATCACATCCACATCCACACTAAACAACTACTTTATTTAATACAAGAACACTAAAAGTTAAAAATAATGAATAGTGTACTCCTTCCTGGCCTCTTCTGACTACTGTGCTCATCCCACCTCCCTCCAAAATGAAGCATGTTACAGTATATTTCATTCGCTGGATAATGCCATTACTGTACCAAAACAGCCACAAACTGTGCCTGGGATAATATTACAGTGTCAGCAGAATTCAATAATATATACTGGTATATTTTTTTTTCTGTAGCCATCCATGGATATTCAAAACCGTGTATATCAAAACCACGGATGTTAAGGGATGACTGTAATACATGCCCTGAATACAGTAATTATTTGAGTGTGTGTTAGCATTTGATGGTGATTAGTTGGGTCTAGGTAGGGTGATATGTGGCAACTTGGCCAAGAGGGCAGAACAATATGTAATTTTTCCCATAAGTTATGTTATTTATAAACCATGGAATTTCTAAAGCACAGCAGTGGTCCAGAACCAAATTGTCGTGGATTAGACAACTCTACTGTATACTGTTTCTACTGCAGTTTATTTGTAGCAAATGCAAAATTGTTGCAACACACATTTCTGATCAACTAAGCAGCACAGAGCTGCAGGTAAATATATACATCTTATTCCCTGAAAACAGCTGCCTATAAATGCTTACATTTCAAAATTTTGAATATGATTTACTTTTAAAACAAGACAGCCTCAGCAACTGGCATGTATTCATTCGCACAATCTTTTGTTTTTTCACCTTGAGAGATTTTGTTCCACTGGCGCCGAACAGCTGTGTTTACATGCAGCCCCTTGCTTCCTCCTCCCTAGTACTGCATAACTACCATCTTGACTAGATGCTCATCGCAATGGATGCCACACATGCTCGTTTTTGTGAATAAACTATCAATAAACTGCAATACCTCGCCACTAGACCACATGGGAATTTACAGTGTTGTGCAGTGTTAAGAAATTAGAATTTAGAGTACAAAGGATTAAGTGCAGAGTACAAACTGGCAGTTGCAACTGGCATGGCGCAAGTAAGAACAGACTGTGCAGTGTTAAACAATTATAATTCACAGTGCAAAGGATTAAGTGCAGCACAACACTGGATTACTGTGCGTGCTTCAAGAGCATTTTCAGCACCGCCAGGGCCTTAGAGGAGGCGGGTTAATCTTCATAATGGCTACGGACGTGTTGTAAGAATCCTGTAGGCAGTGGCTCAATAGATAGAGAGATGGCCTGCAGTCCTAACGAACCCAGGTTCAAATCCCGCTGGAGCAAGGAACAGTTTAAGGATTTGAATTTCATTAAATCAGGCTTTACTAATCTACCAGAAGACCCGCCGATATGTTGTAAAATTACCCCCACTAATACCAATACACCAGTCCTGTATGAGACAGCCCTTGCATGTATTCAATATGGACGGTGGGTGTTAGTGCCAAAGTGGTGACATGTAGAGGTGTATGGTATGTAGGAGGACTGCTGGGCCTTGATAGCAGGCTGTGAAGCCTATGCCCTGAGTTGGACACATTAAAAAAAAAAAAAAAAAAAAAAAAAAAAAAAAAAAAAAAAAAAATCCATACTCACTTTTAATTCCTCATTCTCTGGTTCCTTTTCCAATTATTTCATACTTTTTATCCCTTATTTATGTGAACAGGGTCTTAAATACGTGCTATGCATGTCTGGTAGGGAGTTATGTAGGTGGTTTTCTGAGTTAGGCTGGGTTAGGGTCCATAAGTACCTGTCCAGGAGGCATTTTCCCAGTATCCAGACAAACCCACTTTCCGGACATGCCTTTGGCTCTATTACATGAGATATTAAAGGGATTACTGTACATCTCTTGTAAAATCTGCTCCCAAGAGATTAGGTGTGCTAAGCTGGCTCCATACCTTCTTTACCCTGCACAGTTGTTGATTTTATACACGAGTTTTATTCGTCCCTGTGTAGAGAACAACTCTCATGTGGGAAGGCTACCTACATACAGCTCTTTCTCAATAGGGTGGAGTCAAAGGCTTTTTGTCTCATTAACTCTACTTCTCTTACTGGCTCCCTTCAACCTCTGTCTCTTCACCGCACTGTTGCATCTTTATCTCTTTTCTGTCGCTACTTCAATGGTCACTGCTCCTCTGAACTGTCTGCTTGCGTACCTCCACCTCTGCGATGGGCGTGTAGCACCTGTCTAGCAACAAACTTTCATCCCTTTTCTGTCCAACTCACTAACACAAGAGTTAACTGTTACTCCCACTCCTTTATATAAGCAACAGGTCAACTCTGGAACTATCTCCCTCTGTCTGTATTTCCTACTTCCTATGATCTCCAGTTTTTCAAACGAAGTATACCCAGGCATCTTGAAATAAACGAATCTTGAACTGGGCTCTCTTTTTGTTTTGTTTTGTTTTCTTGGAAGGAATGGTTTGTGGGTCCCTGGCCTTTCGTTCCTTCTTCCTTGCATTAACCTGCCGCCTCCTGGCTGATCTTTATCCGATGACCGCCCTCTAACCTGGCAGATTTTCGAAAAGTTTTTTTGGCTCAAACCTCCACTTTTTATGAGAAACATTGGGGGGGGGGAAAAAAAAAAAGTTGCTCACCTGAGCTTATAAGAGCGTTCTACAAGTGTCCCGCCGAACACCTAGGACCTCTGGAGCCGCGCTGCTGCTGTCACGTTTTCTATGGTAGGGGTAACTATTGCAAATCACTTAGAATAGGTATATATTTGCTCACTTGGTATGACTTTATATGTAATACAAGAATATACTGGTTTTCACACAATAACATAGGCAATATAAGCGTTGTTTCACTCACAGAGCACATCAACATACTGCACCTTCCTTGGCAACGTTATCTCCTCATCACTTCTGCTCGCTTCTTCCTCCGGCACAACATAATCTTTGTCCTCCACATCGTCATCGATTGAGGAATCACTCTCGCCTGTGAAGGCATTCAAGGGAGGCTTGAATTTCATCACAAGAGAGACCGGCGGTGCGACATGTCTTTACTGGCCAGGTCGCTGCTAACAGGTGAGTTGCCAAGACAATGGCGTGTGGGGGTCACGCAGGGATGGGGAGTGGTGGTGGGTAGAGGAAGGTCTCCTGCATATGCCTACCAAAAATCACCCGCGAAACTTGAAAAATGTGCAAATGACGTAACTTGC
>NW_027644500.1:0-4995 GCF_032717465.1 Coenobita brevimanus
GTTTTAGGTAAGTTTTGTGTAGTTTCTCAGAATAGGCCATGCCAAACTTAACTAAAATCTAACCTTAATGCTCCCAGTAGTGCATGTGGAATCAGTCTCTGCTGCTTACGTCCGTAGACTTGACATTTGCCAACCGTTGTGAAAAGGAAAATCCAAGCCAATTTTAGACTAATGTTGGCTCGGATTTTTCATTTCCTTCCTCATAGCATTGCTTTCCCTATTCAAACCCTTCTGGAAACTTGCTTTTTCCCCTTTTCTTTACTAACAAACCATGGTGAAGGAGGTTAGGTTAGACATGGCTTGAGGATCTGGGGCAAAGCCCTGGTAATTAGCCATGTGAGCACAGCAGATGTGTCAAATGTCAGTCATTCGGTTATGGTTAGGTTGGGTTCAGTTATATTACCTTTTGTTGACTTATTTTAGTTTTGAACGAATCTGGGCAATTGTCAAGTTCACCATCGTAGGCCACAGAGACTAAGTCTACTCACATTATTGGAAGCATTAATGTTAGACTTACAGGGTATTTTCATGTTTATTCATGCACTTTTTTTTTTCCGAAAAAATGTCATAAAATGTGATGATTACAATATTGGCGAGATCCTTAACCCGTCACGTGCCGGCTATTTTTAGCCCTATGGGTTACCCCAGTGCCAGCCATTTTTCCACCTTTTTTTTTTTTTTTGGCTAAAATGATAGATTTTGATGTGGAAACAACGAATTTCGCCATTAAAATGCTCACCGAGGCTCAGAAATGAGTTTCATTGAGTCCTGCATACTCGTGTACAGGTATAGCTGCTCTCTCATGCTCACCACGTACGTGAGAGAAAGCCGTTTTCTATGTAAGGTATGTGCAGATATTTATGCTGGGAAGGTATAGCAATGTTCAGTACTTTTCTGATTACTTATGACTTCAGCATCTATATTTGCATGTCTTTCTCACTGTGAATGCATTATCTTACACTTACTTGAAGAGAGATACAACCTGACTTCATTATGTACAGTCCTGGCACTTACAAGAAGGTATTTACAACTTGACTTCACTATATAGTCCTTGCACTTACCAGTAAATATTTACAACTTACATTTACATGAAAATATTTACAAAATGCCCTCACAATGTACAGCACTGGGTGAGGCACACAAGCATAGTGAGGCAGAGCGAGCGTGAGGGGGGGAGCGAGTGAGTGTATGGCCTTGACAGCCTGGGGAATGGTAGAGGAACAGTTACCTCACATGCCTGCCAGTTTTTACCCGCGAATCTTGAGAAATGCGGTCACAGTGAAGTTTTTTATTTTAAACTGTTTTAAAACAGCACTGGCATTGGCCGCGGAATTAAGTCAGACCATTTTAAAAATTGCACTGGCACTCAGCGGGTTAAATAATGGAGAATGCATTAGTTGTGTTGCAACCCAGTAATACATGGTGATGTTTAGAAACACACTCGCAAAAGTCCTACTGCATAGACACACATTTTTTTTTTTGTTTACTATTCTAACCAAAACCCTTAACAATGATCAAAGCTTGGAATAGCGCCGTTATTAGTAGCGGGGCTACATAGCACTGCTATTTTAATAGTGGTAATATCATTACTTTTTTTTAGCCAGTAGCAGAACTGAGAGCGCTGCAACTTTTTGACCATACTCACTCGTTACTGCACTCCTCGCTACTCATGCAACAAATACAGGTCCAGAGTCGGTGAGTACATACAGAAATGCCAACGATTTGGTTGCATTTATTAACGACGAAAAATAATACTTTCGTCAGTGCTCTCACTTAATGTTTGCTCTATATTACATCAGTAATTTATTAATTATTATTTATTAGTAATGTGCAATAATTAGACAGGAATTTGCTTGATAATTATCGATTATTTAAATTAAGTAAAGATAAATAAGGATGTCAGCTAGATGTAGGCAATGCTACCACACACACACACACATACACACGAGGCACCAAGGAGACCAGATGCATGCCGCCACCGCTCCATACACAGCATATTTGGGCAGTGGCATTACCTAAATTAGTATCTTTATATGAGTCAAGCTCTGTACCAGGTTAGACTAAATGGTGTTCTAATATAAAAAAAAAAAAAAAAGAAGTTTTAAGTAAGACTTGTTCAGACAGAAAAGAAAACAAAGTAGCGCAAGAATGCGCACAATCAGCTGATCGTTTGTTTAGTCTACAACTGCCCCAGGGAATGTAAGTACTATATGTGCCTTTAGTACTGCAAAATGACAACATACTTTAGTAAAGCAAATTTGGAAAAGACAAGGGATAAAGGTAGAAAGCAGGACGACGATTTCTACCAAGAACTGGGTGAAATGGAGACTCACAATAAACTGGTGGAACGAGTACACAGACTAGAGATGGCTTTTCAAAATGAGATTGATGAAATTAAGAAACAGATGCACTTTCAAAAGGAAGATATAGAAAAATTAGGAAAGAAAGTCAACAAGAAAGACACAACCATAGATGAGCTGACAGTAGAATTGGGTTCACTTAGGATAAAAATTAGTGAGACGGCAAGTACAGTAGTCAACCACGAGAGTATTATGGAAGAGTTCAAAAATGATACAGAGACAATTAGGCACGTAAGCAGTCTGATAGACCAGAGCAGTGATATTGAGGAGAAGATAACACAGGTGAATGAAGCTGTGCAAAGCTACAAAAATGATGTGGAAACCACTTATGCTGAAATAGTGAATGTAAAGAAAGACTTAGAAACAAGGGTGGAAGAAAAAAGCATTAAAAAGGAAGTGAAAAGAATAATCCAAAACAATCCAAAGTTAATCAGAGATTCAGTAGATATCAACAAATCTATAGTAATCACTGGTATAGAAGAGGAAGAAGTAAAAAACAAGATCTCAAGAGACAAAAAGGAGATGGCAAATGAAATGAGCATATTGAAAGAAGTATAAGAGGAAATCTGTAGTAAAGACACAGAGGAACACAAAAGGTTAGGGAAATACGAGAGAAGCAAGTCAAGACCTCTAAAGGTAACCTTCCAGAGTGTAAACACCATGGAGGAGATAGTATAAAATGCAAAGAATCTTATGGTAAAAGATGAGTTAAAAAATGTACTGATAATAAGATGCCTAACACAAGAGGAACTGGAATTACTGAAAGAGAAGAGGGAGGAAACAAAAACAAAAAATGAGGGAAGATCAGAGGAGAAGAATACATTTCTTTTTACAAAGTAATAGGATTGCAGGTACGAAAGTGGTACATAAACAGGAGGGAATAAAAAGGAGGAAGGTAGTAGAACCAAGTCATGACAAGCATATAAACAAGATGATTAAGTTGATGTACTCAAATGTGGATGGAATGGTATCTAAATTATTAGAGATGAATGATTATGTCAGAGAAAATGAACCACATATAATATGCCTAACTGAAACAAAATTAACACTAAGGATATCAAATGACATCCTAAACTTAAGAGGAATATAATATTTGGAGAAGAGATAGGAACTTAAAAAAAGGAGGAGGAATTATAATATTAAATAAGAAAAATCTAAAAGTTAAAGAAATAGAACTAGATATACCCTCACAAGTAGAACTGATTGCAGTAGAGATAAATACATCTGAAGGGAAAGTAATTGTAGCCAATTTCTACATGCCACCCAGATCAAACACATGGGAAAGAGACGAATATGAGGACCTGGCAGAGAATACAATTCAGAGTTTAAGAGCATTACTACATAAAATGGAAGAGAAATCGGAAAGAATTATACTAACTGGAGATTTTAATACAAATATAAATTGGAAAGCTGTTCAGACCAAAACCTCCTGGATCTCGTGCAAGAGTTTTCCTAACACAACATGTAAGGGAAAGCACCAGAAAAAGAGGACTCGATGTACCCTCAGTGCTAGATCTCATATTTACTAGGCAAGAAAACGATATTGACAATTTAATATGCCACCCTCCATTCGGCAGAAGCGACCATGCAGTACCAAATTGCAACTTCAGGATAGCATATGACATAGTTAACAGAAATGAAAGTTACAAAAAGAGCCTAAACTATAAAAAGGGAAACTATCATGACCTAAATCAGTACTTCTTCAAAACTGACTGGGGAATAGAGCTTACAGGACAAGATTTAAATGCTATATATAAAAAATTCTGTGAACTTTATGAAACAGGAGTCTAGAAGTACATCCCACAGCACAAAGAAGCAGAAAAGAAAATAAAGAATTGGTTCAATACAGAATGTAAAATTCAAAAGAAAAAAGAGATTTGTTGTGGAATAGATACAGAAGACACAATAGTGAAAGGGCATATAATAATTACAAACAGGCAAGAAACGATTATACAAGAATAAGGAGGGAAGCCCAAAAACAGTTTGAGGAGGATATCATAAATAAAAGTAGTGATCAACCGAAGCTATTTTACAGCTACATCAGAAGCAAAACCAAAGTAAAAGATAAAATACAATCCATTACGGACGAAGAAATCACCTATACACAAGACAAGGATATTTGTGAAGCACTAAACAAGAAATTCCAATCAGTTTTTACATAGGAAAAAATTTTTGAGAGGGATTATATGGAACATGCATGCCCACACATACTACCAGATATACAAACATCAGAAAAAGTAATACAGGAGGAGCCAAGCAAATCTGACAAAGGAAAAACAAATGGCCCTGATGAAATTTCATGTTGGGTACTACGTGAATGTGCAAAGGAGGTAAGTAAACCATTATTTTTAATTTTCAAGAAATCCTTGAGTCAAAGTAAACTACCTGATACTTGGAAGAAAGCAAACATTGTTCCCTTATTCAAGAAAGGGAATAAACAAAATCCACTCAACTACCGACCAGTATCACTAACCAGTGTTGTAAGCAAGGTATTAGAAAAGCTTATAAGAAAAGCTTGGGTAAATCTTCTAGAAGAACACAATATGATAACAGAAAGACAGTTTGGTTTCAGAAAAGGAAAATCATGTGTTACTAATCTGTTGAGCTACTATGACAGAGTAACAGACATATTACA
>NW_027644501.1:0-17469 GCF_032717465.1 Coenobita brevimanus
GGAAAGAGAAGGATGGGTGGACAGTATCTATTTAGATTTCAAGAAAGCATTTGACGCAGTACCACACCAAAGACTTTTATGGAAACTGTACCATCAAGGAGGAATTCGAGGCAAACAGTATTGTTGGATGCAAGATTTTCTCATAAGAAGAGAAATAAGAACAGTACTAAGGGTAATTACTCATCATGGAAAGAAGTGACTAGAGGAGTACTAGAGGGCTCAGTGCTGGCACCAATCATGTTTTTAGTGTATATAAATGATATAGACAGTAACACTGGAAATGAAGGCTATCTAAATATTTTTGCAGATGATGCAAAATTACAAAGGAGAATTACTAACACAGACTTTTGTAAAGAGCTACAAGAAGAATTAAATAAACTTCATGAATGAAGTAATACATGGCAAATGGAATTCAGTGTGGACAAGTGTCTTGTAATCAAGTTTGGTAAAAGTGAAAAAAGACCTGATTGGGATTATACGTTAGGAAATAAAACTCTACACACATCAAAACTATATTCATCTCCCTACCATCTACCAACCTCGTACACTTCATCACTTTACTTTTATTCTCATTTACTTTCAATTTCCTCCTTTCACACACCCTTCCACACTCCTCTACCAACTGTCTCAATCTCTCCTCTGAATCAGCCACCAGTGCAATATCATCTGCAAACAGCAGCTACTTCAGATTCCAATCTCCACCATCAACATTCACCAGACTTAGACCTCCACCTAAACTCTTGCATTCACCTCCCTTACAACACCATCCATATAAATATTAAAGAACCAAGGCAGCATCACACATCCCTGTTGCAGCCCCACTCTCACGGAAAACCTATCATTTACAGCATTTCCCACTCTTACACACGCTCTACTATTTACATAAAAAACTTTTCACCACTTTTACTAACCTACCATCAAGTCCATACAATCTTAAAACAGTCCACAAAGCCTCCCTATCAATTCTATCATACGCTCTCTCTAAATCCATGAATGCCCAAAACACATCCTTGCCTTTCGGTAAATACTTTTCACACACTTGTCTCACAGCGAACACCTGATCCACGCATCCCTTCCCTCTCCTAAAGCCACACTGCTCATCACCAATCACTCCCTCTGTGCCCTCTCTAACTCATAATTAACACTCTACCATATACCTTACCTACAACACTCAACAGACTTATACCCCTAAAGCTAGTACATTCATACTTATCATCCTTGCCTTTATACAACGGGACCACACAAGCAATTGCCCAGTCAACTGGCACCATACCTTTCACATGGCACACATTCAACAATCTGACTAACCAGTCAACAATAGTCACTCCACCACCCTTCAGGCATTCCACAGCACACCCATCCATACCTGCAACTTTCCTGTTTTCACCTCCTTTACTGCATACTCCACTTCCTCCTTCGTGATCAAAGAATCATTCAAGTCTCACAACACATTTATTCATCGCACCCTTCCATCAGCCACAATCTCCTCTACATTAAACAATCTTTCAAAATACTCTGCCCATCTCTTCCTTGCATCCATCTCAATTAACATCCTTCCATCCCTCTGCTTTTACTCGCTCTTCCTTCCCAGACTCTCTCCTTTGCACCCTTTTAACCTCCTTCCAGATCATTTGCTTATTCTGTTGAAAATTCTCAGTCAGCCACCTACCCCACCTCTCATCTGCTGCCACTTTAGCATCACGCACAGCCCTTCTCGCCCTATTCCTCTTTTCCTTATACCTCTCATATGACACCTCATCCTTCTTCTGCAGCCACACTTCATATGCACGTCTCTTCTCAGCCACAGCCATACTGACTTCCTCACACCACCATTCACTTCCTTTTCTTACACCACCACCCACACATCTCACACCACACACCTCTTCTGCATGCCCCACCACAGCACTCTTAAACAACTGCCATTCCTCCTCCACACTGCCATTTTCCTGATCTTTCACTACGTTCCACCCATCTTTCAATTTCTCCTGATACTCTATTATTTTCTCTCTTTTATCCAACCCACTCACTTTCAAAACTTCCCTGCCACACCTAACCCTCCTAGCTCTCACCCATCTCTTACCTACTCTTAACTTTCCCTCCACCAGGTAGTGGTCAGACATACCTCCACCCTCCCCTCTCAGAACTCTCACAGCCAACAATCTTCCTATTACATTCCTAGACACAACCACATAGTCCATCAATGCTTTATCCACAACCATTCCACCCTCCTGTCTCACCCATGTATACTTATAAATATCTTTTTTCTCGAACAGCGTATTTCCAATCACCATCTCTCGCACAACACACATCCCTATCATTCGTTCTCCATTTTCATTTCTTCCAGGCACACCATGCATACCAACTACACCTTCACCTGCTGCATTTCGTACTCTAGCATTCAGATCTCCCAACATTACCACATTCACATTCGCTCCGAAACTCTGCAGACACTTAACAGCATCATTCCAGAAAGACTCCCTCTCTTCTTCATCCCTTTCACTACCAGACCCATATGCACTCACAAACACCCACAACTCACGTTCAAATTTCGCTTTCATCCACATCAGTCTCGATGACACCTCCTTCCATTCAGCCACACACTGCTGTACTTCCGGACTCACTAACAAGGCCACACCTTCTCTTGCCCTTCCTCTATCAACACCTGACAATCTTCCATTCACACTTCCAAACATAGACTCACCCTTCCCTTTCATATTCGTTTCACTCAAAGCTAACACATCCAACTTTCTTCTCACAAACATTCTCCCAGTCTCCTCCCTTATTGCCTCAATCGTACTACATCCACGCACATTCATAGACCCAATCTTCAGGGTACGGGGATAACTCAGTCTCCCATCCCTTTCTCTGGCCTGTCACTTTTAAGGAACTAAAAACAGAGGGGGTCCCTAGGCCCCTCACCCCGCCCCTTTTAGTCACCTTTTACGACACGCACGGAATACGGTGGCAGTATTCTTCCTAACACAACCTGGCCGCAGAGTAGTAGTACCACCCCATAGTGCGGCCAGATTGTGTCCCCCTCGCCACAGTTTACACACGCATATTATTTGGTCAACTCTTGTGACTACCAACCACCTAGTTCTCCATCACCCAGAGTGACCATTGTCACTTTGCTCATGCATAGGTATAATGAATTCTCGTGACCACGTTGAAAATAACGTTTTTAGTATCATCATGGATTGGCATGATGAATAACCAGTTCAAGGCTACCAGATTTGTCAGTATTGGCGACCGAACGTGTGTTGTTTACCCAAAGCATATAAGTATTTACATTAGGTTAATATACAGATGATGGGCTGGTCTGCATTAGGTATGGCCTTTTTTCTTTTTTATGGGTGTCCACATAATCTATATGGAGATATGGAGAATCTGAGTGCATTCAAGTACTTGGGTAGTGTGATGAGTAAGGATGGAAGTTTGGGGGATGAAGTGCTTGAAAGAGTACAGCAGGGAAGGAAGGTTGTTCGTTCACTGAAAGCAGTGATGAGAAATAAGGAGATGATTATCACTGCATGATAGTATTGTGATCCCTACCCTGACGTATGGAAGCAAGGTGTGGACCTTGCTAGAGGGGTACAAGTCACGAGTGAGAGCAGTGGAAATGAGTTACCTGAGAGGAGCATGTGGAGTGACATGGAGGGACAGGTTGACGAATGAAGAAGTGAAGGAATGTTGTGGGGTGGATGTGATTGAGAAAATTAGGAGAAATACACTGAGGTGATTTGGACATGTGGAGGGAATGGAGAATGAAAGACTGACTAAGAGGGCGTATGTAGGTGAAGTGGAGGGAGGGAGAAGGAGTGGGAGACCGAGGATGAGGTGGAGGGATGGAGTTGAGAGGTATATGAGTGAGGGACAAGTGAGCTGGGGGGAGTGCAGTCAAATGGTGGGTGACAGAGCGATTTGGAGACGTTTTGTCTGCAGCCACCCTTTGTAGGATTAGGGTGTCGGGCTATAGATAGATAGATAGTTAACATAACACGAAGTATGTGTTGCTCTCTTGCAGAAATACGTTTTACACCTATGGACGATGTTTAAAAACACTGGTCAGTTTTATCCCTCAACAGTAACAGCTTAGGTTGCGTAGGTTAGACACGCATCTCTACTAGAGGTCCATGAGGTGCATAATCCTGGTTATGTTAGGGTAGGTGTAGGTTTTGGCCAGGTTATTTTGGGAACGGAGCCCTCCAATTAGGTTAGGTGAAGTGACGTTATGTTAGGTTACTTGATATGTATAGAGAAATTCCTACTGTATTTTGCATTCTTTTCAACTCTCAACACATCTAAACAAAGTATAATTTTACGTTTTAATGACAAAAAATTTATAAATAAGTAAAAAGTTTCTTACACGGAAAAGCATACAAACACGTCAGAATTAGCAGGCCTCATCTACCAAAGTGGACCAGCCTCATATCTATGAGTGTTCCTCATGTAGGAATATGGAATGTATAAGATGCATGGCAATTTTCTTTCTCCTTATTTATGCAAAATAGTGCGGCCATTTATTTTTCTAGTAGAAGTACTTTGTCTTATGTTTTTTTTTTTTCATGTTTTTGTCATTGAAAACTCTAGCAATCTTCAATGATCGGATACTGGAGGGGGGGGGGGGGTGGAGACCAGGGAAAATGTGGGGTTCAAAATACATAACATGGTGAAAAACTCTTAACTTGAAAATCAGAGCCAAGAAGTGGCAAAACTTGGCTTGGATTTCTCATTTTTGGTATGGTAACTAATGTTGGAAAACAGAAAATACAAGGCAAGTTTTGACAAAAGTTCGGTCTGATTTGTCATTTTTATTACAGTGAAGAACGTTGAAAATGGAACATCTGAACTAAATTTTTGCAAAAGTTGGCTGACATTTTTGTATTTTGAAAAACCAGAAAAACCTATCTACTCTAACCTAAACTACCCTAACTTAACCAGCCACAAATCTCAGGAGTCATATTTTACCTAAATGGGGACTTTGCCCTCCCAGTTGCCCCTTTTGGGTAGGGACTTCACCCCACAAACCCACCAGACCCAGTCTAACCCCATCACCATGCTTTCCATATGTTGGAAAAAATAAAATAAAATAATAAAAACAGAACCTCCCCTACCATAACCTAACCAAACCTAACCCCTGCCAGTTGAAGTAAGATGCGGTAGCATGGAAATCTCATGGTACACTCAGAATCTGCACACTCCTAGAAATAATAAGGGCTGTTGTAACGCATGTTAGCCTGAGCGATCTTAACAACTTTCGGTAATGTATAGTGCTGTGAAATGTTTTAATAGTTTCATTATGAATTCGTTTGGCAGTCTCTCTGTGCAGAAATTTTCCTGAGTCTTCATGGGATCGCCAGGATTGAGCTGGCGTTAGTTAGTTTACCTATACATTCAAATCTCGGATAGTTACAGTATTTATATTTCAATATTCGGTAGTTTTTACTTTTGGACAATCTTGTTTGACGAATTTTCTGGTGCGTTCTCTGGTTTCATCTCCCCAATAGAATGAACCTATACAAATACTGTACATTTTCAGTCGTGAATTAAAGATAAGTTACTCTAAACCAAAAAGCAGTCTTTCAGTTGCCTGCCCTGCCCACCAGTATGAGAGCCCACAACTCCACACATATTACGGGGACTGTCGGGGGGGGGGGGGGTCTGGGAAATGGATCTCTCCAAGTTAGATTTGTGTAGGTTATGTTTAGTTTCTTACAAAATGACCTCATGCATGACAGGTAGGTTAGGTTAGGTTTGCTACATATCAAAACAATACCATTGCAGAAAAATCTTAAAATCATCTAAAGTAACGAAAACACCTCGATATAACCAAGAAAACCAAGAACGTCCAAAAGTAAACATTTACCCGATATTTTACTGTGTATACTGAGGTGTAAATAATGGTGCAGCATTTTAGTGGAACATTGCAGGCAGCTATTTTTTTCTTTTTGGTTTATTTTGATTAGAAGTGCTGTGCTAGCATTGTCAAGTTTACCAGCGTAGGGCGCAGACACTAAGTCCCGTCCACCACAACTCACGCTCAGCGTAAGTCCAGAGGCACTACTGGAACCATTAGGGATAGAGTTTACGTAAGTTTCGCGTGTTTTCTTAGAATAGGCCATAAGAAACTTACGTAAAACCGTACCTTAATAGTCACAGTAGTGGGTATGGACAGTCTCTGTAGCCCACGTTGGTAAACTTAACTACCCAAAGTTTTTTTTTACCTTGAAAACACCATCAGACTATTTAAGATTACTAGGGTTTCCATAACAAAAAGGAAAAAAAAAGAAAATCATTAAACAAAGGACTTTGGGCCAATTGTCTGGTTTAATGACGTAGGGTACAGAGACTAAGTCCATTCCACTGCAACGAATGCTGAGCCTAAGTCCAAACATACTAATGGGACGGTTAAGTTTAGGTTTTAGGTAAGTTTTGTGTAGTTTCTCAGAATAGGCCATGCCAAACTTAACTAAAATCTAACCTTAATGGTCCCAGTAGTGCATGTGGAATCAGTCTCTGCTGCTTACGTCCGTAGACTTGACATTTGCCAAACGTTGTGAAAAGGAAAATCCAAGCCAAATTTAGACTAATGTTGGCTCGGATTTTTCATTTCCTTCCTCATAGCATTGCTTTCCCCATTCAAACCCTTCTGGAAACTTGCTTTTTCCCCTTTTCTTTACTAACAAACCATGGTGAAGGAGGTTAGGTTAGACATGGGCTTGAGGATCTGGGGCAAAGCCCTGGTAATTAGCCATGTGAGCACAGCAGATGTGTCAAATGTCAGTCATTCGGTTATGGTTAGGTTGGGTTCAGTTATATTACCTTTTGTTGACTTATTTTAGTTTTGAACGAATCTGGGCAATTGTCAAGTTCACCATCGTAGGCCACAGAGACTAAGTCTACTCACATTATTGGAAGCATTAATGTTAGACTTACAGGGTATTTTCATGTTTATTCATGCACTTTTCTTTTTCCGAAAAAATGTCATAAAATGTGATGATTACAATATTGGCGAGATCCTTAACCCGTCACGTGCCGGCTATTTTTAGCCCTATGGGTTACCCCAGTGCCAGCCATTATTCCACCTTTTTTTTTTTTTTTTTTGGCTAAAATGATAGATTTTGATGTGGAAACAACGACTTTCGCCATTAAAATGCTCACCGAGGCTCAGAAATGAGTTTCATTGAGTCCTGCATACTCGTGTACAGGTATAGCTGCTCTCTCATGCTCACCACGTACGTGAGAGAAAACCGTTTTCTATGTAAGGTATGTGCAGATATTTATGCTGGGAAGGTATAGCAATGTTCAGTACTTTTCTGATTACTTATGACTTCAGCATCTATATTTGCATGTCTTTCTCACTGTGAATGCATTATCTTACACTTACTTGAAGAGAGATACAACCTGACTTCATTATGTACAGTCCTGGCACTTACAAGAAGGTATTTACAACTTGACTTCACTATATAGTCCTTGCACTTACCAGTAAATATTTACAACTTACATTTACATGAAAATATTTACAAAATGCCCTCACAATGTACAGCACTGGGTGAGGCACACAAGCATAGTAAGGCAGAGCGAGCGTGAGGGGGGGAGCAGTGAGTGTATGGCCTTGACAGCCTGGGGAATGGTAGAGGAACAGTTACCTCACATGCCTGCCAGTTTTTACCCGCGAATCTTGAGAAATGCGGTCACAGTGAAGTTTTTTATTTTAAACTGTTTTAAAACAGCACTGGCATTGGCCGAGGAATTAAGTCAGACCATTTTAAAAATTGCACTGGCACTCAGCGGGTTAAATAATGGAGAATGCATTAGTTGTGTTGCAACCCAGTAATACATGGTGATGTTTAGAAACACACTCGCAAAAGTCCTACTGCATAGACACACATTTTTGTTTTTGTTTACTATTCTAACCAAAACCCTTAACAATGATCAAAGCTCGGAATAGCGCCGTTATTAGTAGCGGGGCTACATAGCACTGCTATTTTAATAGTGGTAACATCATTACTTTTTTTAGCCAGTAGCAGAACTGAGAGCGCTGCAACTTTTTGACCATACTCACTCGTTACTGCGGCTCCTCGCTACTCATGCAACAAATACAGGTCCAGAGTCGGTGAGTACATACTAAATGCCAACGATTTGGTTGCATTTATTAACGACGAAAAATAATACTTTCGTCAGTGCTCTCACTTAATGTTTGCTCTATATTACATCAGTAATTTATTAATTATTATTTATTAGTAATGTGCAATAATTAGACAGGAATTTGCTTGATAATTATCGATTATTTAAATTAAGTAAAGATAAATAAGGATGTCAGCTAGATGTAGGCAATGCTACCACACACACACACACATACACACGAGGCACCAAGGAGACCAGATGCATGCCGCAACCGCTCCATACACAGCATATTTGGGCAGTGGCATTACCTAAATTAGTATCTTTATATGAGTCAAGCTCTGTACCAAGTTAGACTAAATGGTGTTCTAATAAAAAAAAAAAAAAAAAAGAAGTTTTAAGACTTGTTCAGACAGAAAAGAAAACAAAGTAGCGCAAGAATGCACAATCAGCTGATCGTTTGTTTAGTCTACAACTGCCCCAGGGAATGTAAGTACTATATGTGCCTTTAGTACTGCAAAATGACAACATACTTTAGTAAAGCAAATTTGGAAAAGACAAGGGATAAAGGTAGAAAGCAGGACGACGATTTCTACCAAGAACTGGGTGAAATGGAGACTCACAATAAACTGGTGGAACGAGTACACAGACTAGAGATGGCTTTTCAAAATGAGATTGATGAAATTAAGAAACAGATGCACTTTCAAAAGGAAGATATAGAAAAATTAGGAAAGAAAGTCAACAAGAAAGACACAACCATAGATGAGCTGACAGTAGAATTGGGTTCACTTAGGATAAAAATTAGTGAGAAGGCAAGTACAGTAGTCAACCACGAGAGTATTATGGAAGAGTTCAAAAATGATACAGAGACAATTAGGCACGTAAGCAGTCTGATAGACCAGAGCAGTGATATTGAGGAGAAGATAACACAGGTGAACGAAGCTGTGCAAAGCTACAAAAATGATGTGGAAACCACTTATGCTGAAATAGTGAAAGTAAAGAAAGACTTAGAAACAAGGGTGGAAGAAAAAAGCATTAAAAAGGAAGTGAAAAGAATAATCCAAAACAATCCAAAGTTAGTCTGAGATTCAGTAGATATCAACAAATCTATAGTAATCACTGGTATAGAAGAGGAAGAAGTAAAAAACAAGATCTCAAGAGACAAAAAAGGAGATGGCAAATGAAATGAGCATATTGAAAGAAGTATCAGAGGAAATCTGTAGTAAAGACACAGAGGAACACAAAAGGTTAGGGAAATACGAGAGAAGCAAGTCAAGACCTCTAAAGGTAACCTTCCAGAGTGTAAACACCATGGAGGAGATAGTATAAAATGCAAAAGAATCTTATGGTAAAAGATGAGTTAAAAAATGTACTGATAATAAGATGCCTAACACAAGAGGAACTGGAATTACTGAAAGAGAAGAGGGAGGAAACAAAAACAAAAAATGAGGGAAGATCAGAGGAGAAGAATACATTTCTTTTTACAAAGTAATAGTATTGCAGGTACGAAAGTGGTACATAAACAGGAGGGAATAAAAAGGAGGAAGGTAGTAGAACCAAGTCATGACAAGCATATAAAGAAGATGATTAAGTTGATGTACTCAAATGTGGATGGAATGGTATCTAAATTATTAGAGATGAATGATTATGTCAGAGAAAATGAACCACATATAATATGCCTAACTGAAACAAAATTAACACTAAGGATATCAAATGACATCCTAAACTTAAGAGGAATATAATATATGGAGAAAGAGATAGGAACTTAAAAAAGGAGGAGGAATTATAATATTAAGTAAGAAAAAATCTAAAAGTTAAAGAAATAGAACTAGATATACCCTCACAAGTAGAACTGATTGCAGTAGAGATAAATACATCTGAAGGGAAAGTAATTGTAGCCAATTTCTACATGCCACCCAGATCAAACACATGGGAAAGAGACGAATATGAGGACCTGGCAGAGAATACAATTCAGAGTTTAAGAGCATTACTACATAAAATGGAAGAGAAATCGGAAAGAATTATACTAACTGGAGATTTTAATACAAATATAAATTGGAAAGCTGTTCAGACCAAAACCTCCTGGATCTCGTGCAAGAGTTTTCCTAACACAACATGTAAGGGAAAGCACCAGAAAAAGAGGACTCGATGTACCCTCAATGCTAGATCTCATATTTACTAGGCAAGAAAACGGTATTGGATACAATTTAATATGCCACCCTCCATTCGGCAGAAGCGACCTTATGCAGTACCAAAATTGCAACTTCAGGATAGCATATGACATAGTTAACAGAAATTGAAAGTTACAAAAAGAGCCTAAACTATAAAAAGGGAAACTATCATGACCTAAATCAGTACTTCTTCAAAACTGACTGGGGAATGGAGCTTACAGGACAAGATTTAAATGCTATATAAAAAAAATTCTGTGAACTTTATGAAACAGGAGTCTAGAAGTACATCCCACAGCACAAAGAAGCAGAAAAGAAAATAAAGAAATGGTTCAATACAGAAATGTAAAATTCAAAAGAAAAAAGAGATTTGTTGTGGAATAGATACAGAAGACACAATAGTGAAAAGGGCATATAATAATTATAAACAGGCAAGAAACGATTATACAAGAATAAGGAGGGAAGCTCAAGAACAGTTTGAGGGGGATATCATAAATAAAAGTAGTGATCAACCGAAGCTATTTTACAGCTACATCAGAAGCAAAAACCAAAGTAAAAGATATAATACAATCCATTACGGACGAGGGAATCACCCATACACAAGAGAAAGATATTTGTGAAGCTACTAAAACAAGAAATTCCAATCAGTTTTTACATAGGAAAAAAGAGTTTTTGAGAGGGATTATGTGGAACATGCATGCCCACACATACTAACACAGATATACAAACATCAGAAAAAGTAATACAGGAGGAGCCAAGCAAATTTGACAAAGGAAAAACAAATGGCCCTGATGAAATTTCATGTTGGGTACTACGTAGATATGTGCAAAGGAGGTAAGTAAACCATTATTTTTAATTTTCAAGAAATCCTTGAGTCAAAGTAAACTAACCTGATACTTGGAAGAAAGCAAACATTTGTTCCCCTTTATTCAAGAAAGGGAATGAAACAAAATCCACTCAACTACCGACCAGTATCACTAATCCAGTAAAGTTGTAAGCAAGGTATTAGAAGAAGCTTATAAGAAAAAGCTTGGGTAAAATCTTCTAGAAGAAACACAATATGATAACAGAAAGACAGTTTGGTTTCAGAAAAAGGAAAATCATGTGTTACTTAATCTGTTGAGCTACTATGACAGAGTAACAGACATATTACAGGAAAAGAGAAGGATGGGTGGACAGTATCTATTTAGATTTCATAGAAAGCCATTTGACACAGTACCACACCAAAGACTTCTTATGGAAACTGTACCATCAAGGAGGAATTCGAGGCAAACAGTATTGTTGGATGCAAGATTTTCTCATAAGAAGAGAAATTAAGAACAGTACTAAGAGGTAATTACTCATCATGGAAAGAAGTGACTAGAGGAGTACTCAGAGGGCTCAGTGCTGGCACCAATCATGTTTTTAGTGTATATAAATGATATAGACAGTAACACTGGAAATGAAGGCTATCTAAATATTTTTGCAGATGATGCAAGAATTACAAAAGGAGAATTACTAACACAGGCTATTGTAAAGAGCTACAAGAAGAATTAAATAAACTTCATGAATGAAGTAATACATGGCAAATGGAATTCAGTGTGGACAAGTGTCTTGTAATCAAGTTTGGTAAAAGTGAAAAAAGACCTGATTGGGATTATACGTTAGGAAATAAAACTCTCTACACACATCAAAACTATATTCATCTCCCCTACCATCTACCAACCTCGTACACTTCATCACTTTACTTTTATTCTCATTTACTTTCTAATTTCCTCCTTTCACACACCCTTCCACACTCCTCTACCAACTGTCTCAATCTCTCCTCTGAATCAGCCACCAGTGCAATATCATCTGCAAACAGCAGCTACTTCCAGATTCCAATCTCCACCATCAACATTCACCAGACTTAGACCTCCACCTAAACTCTTGCATTCACCTCCCTTACAACACCATCCATATAAATATTAAAGAACCAAGGCAGCATCACACATCCCTGTTGCAGCCCCACTCTCACGGAAAACCTATCATTTACAGCATTTCCCCCACTCTTACACACACTCTACTATTTACATAAAAACTTTTCACCACTTTTACTAACCTACTATCAAGTACATACAATCTTAAAACAGTCCACAAAAGCCTCCCTATCAATTCTATCATACGCTCTCCTCTAAATCCATGAATGCCCAAAACACATCCTTCTGCTCTCCTTCGGTAAATACTTTTCACAATAACTTGTCTCACAGCGAACACCTGATCCACGCATCCCTTCCCTCTCCTAAAGCCACACTGCTCATCACCAATCACTCCCCTCTGTGCCCTCTCTAACTCATAATTAACACTCTACCATATACTCTTACCTACAACACTCAACAGTGACTTATACCCCCTAAAGCTAGTACATTCATACTTATCATCCTTGCCTTTATACAACGGGACCATACACAAGCAATTGCCCAGTCTAACTGGCACCATACCTTTCACATGGCACACATTCAACAATCTGACTAACCAGTCAACAACAATAGTCACTCCACTCACCCTCTTCAGGCATTCCACAGCACACCCATCCATACCTGCAACTTTCCCCTGTTTTCACCTCCTTTACTGCATACTCCACTTCCTCCTTCGTGATCAAAGAATCATTCAAGTCTCACAAACACATTTATTCATCGCACCCTTCCATCAGCCACAATCTCCTCTACATTAAAAGCAATCTTTTCTCAAAATACTCTGGCCCATCTCTTCCCTTGCATCCATCTCAATTAACATCCTTCCATCCTCTGCTTTTACTCGCTCTTCCTTCCCAGACTCCTCTCCTTTGCACCCTTTTAACCTCCTTCCAGATCATTTGCTTATTCTGTTGAAAATTCTCAGTCAGCCACCTACCCCACCTCTCATCTGCTGCCACTCTTTAGCATCACGCACAGCCCTTCTCGCCCTATTCCCTTCTTTTCCTTATACCTCTCATATGACACCTCATCCTTCTTCTGCAGCCACACTTCATATGCACGTCTCTTCTCAGCCACAGCCATACCTGACTTCCTCACCACCACCATTCACTTCCTTTCTTACACCACCACCCACACATCTCACACCACACACCTCTTCTGCATGCCCCACCACAGCACCTCTTAAACAACTGCCATTCCTCCTCCACACTGCCATTTTCCTGATCTTTCACTACGTTCCACCCATCTTTCAATTTCCTCCTGGATACTCTATTATTTTCTCCTTTTTATCCAACTCACTCACTTTCAAAAACTTCCCCTGCCACACCTAACCCTCCTAGCTCTCACCCATCTCTTACCTACTCTTAACTTTCCCCCTCCCACCAGGTAGTGGTCAGACATACCTCCACCCCTCCCCTCTCAGAACTCTCACAGCCAACAATCTTCCTATTACATTCCTAGACACAACCACATAGTCCATCAATGCTTTATCCACAACCATTCCACCCTCCTGTCTCACCCGTATGTATACTTATAAATATCTTTTTCTCGAACATGGTGTATTTCCAATCACCATCTCTCGCACAACACACACATCCCTATCATTCGTTCTCCATTTTCATTTCTTCCAGGCACACCATGCATACCAACTACACCTTCACCTGCTGCATTTCGTACTCTAGCATTCAGATCTCCCAAGATTATCACGATTCACATTCGCTCCGAAACTCTGCAGACACTTAAACAGCATCATTCCAGAAAGACTCTCTCTCTTCTTCATCCCTTTCACTACCAGACCCATATGCACTACACAAACACCCACAACTCACGTTCAAATTTCGCTTTCATCCACATCAGTCTCGATGACACCTCCTTCCATTCAGCCACACACACTGCTGTACTTCCTGGACTCACTATACAAGGCCAGCACCTTCTCTTGCCCTTCCTCTTATCAACACCTGACAATCTTCCATTCACACTTCCAAACATAGACTCACCCTTCCCTTCTTCATATTCGTTTCACTCAAAGCTAACACAAGACTACAAGACAGAAGATCACTCATCCAACTTTCTCTTCTCACAAACATTCTCCCAGTCTCCTCCCTTATTGCCTCAATCGTACTACATCCACGCACATTCATAGACCCAATCTTCAGGGTATGGGGATAATCTCAGTCTCCCATCCCTTTCTTCTGGCACTGTCTCTTTTTAGGAACTAAAAACAGAGGGGGTCCCTAGGCCCCTCACCCCGCCCCCTTTTAGTCACCTTTTACGACACGCACGGAATACGGTGGCGGCAGTATTCTTCCTAACACAACCTGGCCGCAGAGTAGTAGTACCACCCCATAGTGCGGCCAGATTGTGTCCCCCTCGCCACAGTTTACACATTATCGCATATTATTTGGTCAACTAACTTGTGACTACCAACCACCTAGTTCTCCATCACCTGCAGGAGTGACCATTGTCACTTTGCTCATGCATAGGTATAATGTGAATTCTCGTGACCACGTTGAAAATAACGTTTTTAGTATCATCATGGATTTGGCATGATGAATAACCAGTGTCTGAAGGCTACCAGATTTGTCAGTATTGGCGACCGAACGTGTGTTGTTTACCCAAAGCATATAAGTATTTACATTAGGTTAATATACAGATGATGGGCTGGTCTGCATTTAGGCGTATGGCCTTTTTTTTCTTTTTTTATGGGTGTCCACATAATCTATATGGAGATATGGAGAATCTGAGTGCATTCAAGTACTTGGGTAGTGTGATGAGTAAGGCGATGGAAGTTTGGGGGATGAAGTGCTTGAAAGAGTACAGCAGGGAGTTAGGAAGTTGGGTTGTTCGTTCACTGGAAAGCAGTGATGAGAAATAAGGAGATGATTATGGTAAAGTTAAGAGTCACTGCATGATAGTATTGTGATCCCTACCCTGATCGTATATGGAAGCAAGGTGTGGACCTTGCTAGAGGGGTACAAGTCACGAGTGAGAGCAGTGGAAATGAGTTACCTGAGAGGAGCATGCGGAGGACATGGAGGGACAGGTTGACGAATGAAGAAGTGAAGGAATGTTGTGGGGTGGATGTGATTGAGAAAATTAGGAGAAATACACTGAGGTGATTTGGACATGTGGAGGGAATGGAGAATCGGAAAGACTGACTAAGAGGGCGTATATGTAGGTGAAGTGGAGGGAGGGAGAAGGAGTGGGAGACCGAGGATGAGGTGGAGGGATGGAGTTGAGAGGTATATGAGTGAGGGACAAGTGAGCTGGGGGAGTGCAGTCAAATGGTGGGGTGACAGAGCGGATTTGGAGACGTTTTGTCTGCAGCCACCCTTGTAGGATTAGGGTGTCGGGCTATAGATAGATAGATAGTTAACATAACACGAAGGGCATGTGTTGCTCTCTTGCAGAAATACGTTTTACACCTATGGACGATGTTTAAAAACACTGGTCAGTTTTATCCCTCAACAGTAACAGCTTAGGTTGCGTAGGTTAGACACGCATCTCTACTTAGAGGTCCATGTGAGGTGCATAATCCTGGTTATGTTAGGGTAGGTGTAGGTTTTGGGCCAGGTTATTTTGGGAACGGAGCCCTCCAATTAGGTTAGGTGATGTGACGTTATGTTAGGTTACTTGATATGTATAGAGAAATTCCTACTGTATTTTGCATCTCTTTTCAACTCTCAACACATCTAAACAAAGTATAATTTTACGTTTTAATGACAAAAAAATTTATAACAAGTAAAAAGTTTCTTACACGGAAAAGCATACAAACACGTCAGAATTCAGCATGGCCTCATCTACCAAAGTGGACCAGCCTCTATATCTATGAGTGTTCTCATGTAGGAATATGGAATGTATAAGATGCATGGCAATTTTCTTTCTCCTTATTTATGCAAAATAGTGCGGCCATTTATTTTTTCTTAGTACAAGTACTTTGTCTTATGTTTTTTGTTTTTTCATGTTTTTGTCATTGAAAAAACTCTAGCAATCTTCAATGATCGGATACTGAGAGGGGGGATGGAGACCAGGGAAAATGTGGGGTTCAAAATACATAACATGGTGAAAAACTCTTAACTTGAAAATCAGAGCCAAGAAGTGGCAAAACTTGGCTTGGATTTCTCATTTTTGTTATGGTAACTAATGTTGGAAAACAGAAAATACAAGGCAAGTTTTGACAAAAGTTCGGTCTGATTTGTCATTATTTTATTACAGTGAAGAACGTTGAAAATGGAAACATCTGAGCTAAATTTTTGCAAAAAGTTGGCTGACATTTTTGTATTTTGAAAAACCAGAAAACCATATCTACTCTAACCTAAACTACCCTAACTTAACCAGCCACAAATCTCAGGAGTCATATTTTACCTAAAATGGGGACTTTGCCCTCCCAGTTGCCCCTTTTGGGTAGGTGGGACTTCACCCCCACAAACCCACCAGACCCAGTCTAACCCCATCACCATGCTTTTCCATATGTTGGAAAAAAATAAAATAAAATAATAAAAACAGAACCTCCCCCTACCATAACCTAACCAAACCTAACCCCTGCCAGTTGAAGTAAGGATGCGGTAGCATGGAAATCTCATGGTACACTTCAGAATCTGCACACTCCTAGAAATAATAAGGGCTGTTGTAACGCATGTTAGCCTGAGCGATCTAACAACTTTTGGTAATGTATAGTGCTGTGAAAATGTTTTAATAGTTTCCATTATGAATTCGTTTGGCAGTCTCTCTTGTGCAGAAATTTTCCTGAGTCTTCATGGGATCGTTAGGATTGAGCTGGCGCGTTAGTTAGTTTACTCATACATTCAAACTTTCGGATAGTTACAGTATTTATATTTCAACATCTTGTAGTTTTTACTTTTGGACAATCTTGTTTGACGAATTTTCTGGTGCGTTCTCTGGCTCTATCTCCCCAATAGAATGAACCCATACAAATACTGCACATTTACAGTCGTGAATTAAAGATAAGTTACTTCAAACCAAAAAGCAGTCTTTCAGCGCCTACCGTCTCACCCACCAGTATGAGAGCCCACAACTCCACACATATTACGGGGACTGTCGTGGGGGGGGGTCTGGGAAGTGGATCTCTCCTAGTTAGATTTGTGTAGGTTCGGTTTAGTTTCTTACAAAATGACCTCATGCATGACAGGTAGGTTAGGTTAGGTTTTGCTACATATCAAAACAATACCATTGCAGAAAAACTTTAAAATCATCTAAAGTAACGAAAACACCTCGATATAACC
>NW_027644502.1:0-4995 GCF_032717465.1 Coenobita brevimanus
CCGTAGACTTGACATTTGCCAAACGTTGTGAAAAGGAAAATCCAAGCCAAATTTAGACTAATGTTGGCTCGGATTTTTCATTTCCTTCCTCATAGCATTGCTTTCCCCATTCAAACCCTTCTGGAAACTTGCTTTTTCCCCTTTTCTTTACTAACAAACCATGGTGAAGGAGGTTAGGTTAGACATGGGCTTGAGGATCTGGGGCAAAGCCCTGGTAATTAGCCATGTGAGCACAGCAGATGTGTCAAATGTCAGTCATTCGGTTATGGTTAGGTTGGGTTCAGTTATATTACCTTTTGTTGACTTATTTTAGTTTTGAACGAATCTGGGCAATTGTCAAGTTCACCATCGTAGGCCACAGAGACTAAGTCTACTCACATTATTGGAAGCATTAATGTTAGACTTACAGGGTATTTTCATGTTTATTCATGCACTTTTTTTTTTCCGAAAAAATGTCATAAAATGTGATGATTACAATATTGGTGAGATCCTTAACCCGTCACGTGCCGGCTATTTTTAGCCCTATGGGTTACCCCAGTGCCAGCCATTTTTCCACCTTTTTTTTTTTTTTTTTGGCTAAAATGATGGATTTTGATGTGGAAACAACGAATTTCGCCATTAAAATGCTCACCGAGGCTCAGAAATGAGTTTCATTGAGTCCTGCATACTCGTGTACAGGTATAGCTGCTCTCTCATGCTGACCACGTATGTGAGAGAAAGCCGTTTTCTATGTAAATTATGTGCAGATATTTATGCTGGGAAGGTATAGCAATGTTCAGTACTTTTCTGATTACTTATGACTTCAGCATCTATATTTGCATGTCTTTCTCACTGTGAATGCATTATCTTACACTTACTTGAAGAGAGATACAACCTGACTTCATTATGTACAGTCCTGGCACTTACAAGAAGGTATTTACAACTTGACTTCACTATATAGTCCTTGCACTTACCAGTAAATATTTACAACTTACATTTACATGAAAATATTTACAAAATGCCCTCACAATGTACAGCGCTGGGTGAGGCACACAAGCATAGTGAGGCAGAGCGAGCGTGAGGGGGGGAGCGAGTGAGTGTATGGCCTTGACAGCCTGGGGAATGGTAGAGGAACAGTTACCTCACATGCCTGCCAGTTTTTACCCGCGAATCTTGATAAATGCGGTCACAGTGAAGTTTTTTATTTTAAACTGTTTTAAAACAGCACTGGCATTGGCCGCGGAATTAAGTCAGACCATTTTAAAAATTGCACTGGCACTCAGCGGGTTAAATAATGAAGAATGCATTAGTTGTGTTGCAACCCAGTAATACATGGTGATGTTTAGAAACACACTCGCAAAAGTCCTACTGCATAGACACAGATTTTTTTTTTTGTTTACTATTCTAACCAAAACCCTTAACAATGATCAAAGCTCGGAATAGCGCCGTTATTAGTAGCGGGGCTATATAGCACTGCTATTTTAATAGTGGTAACATCATTACTTTTTTTAGCCAGTAGCAGAACTGAGAGCGCTGCAACTTTTTGACCATACTCACTCGTTACTGCGCTCCTCGCTACTCATGCAACAAATACAGGTCCAGAGTCGGCGAGTACATACAGAAATGCCAACGATTTGGTTGCATTTGTTAACGACGAAAAATAATACTTTCGTCAGTGCTCTCACTTAATGTTTGCTCTATATTACATCAGTAATTTATTAATTATTATTTTTTAGTAATGTGCAATAATTAGACAGGAATTTGCTTGATAATTATCGATTATTTAAATTAAGTAAAGATAAATAAGGATGTCAGCTAGATGTAGGCAATGCTACCACACACACACACACACATACACACGAGGCACCAAGGAGACCAGATGCATGCCGCCACCGCTCCATACACAGCATATTTGGGCAGTGGCATTACCTAAATTAGTATCTTTATATGAGTCAAGCTCTGTACCAGGTTAGACTAAATGGTGTTCTAATAAAAAAAAAAAAAAAAAAGAAGTTTTAAGTAAGACTTGTTCAGACAGAAAAGAAAACAAAGTAGCGCAAGAATGCACAATCAGCTGATCGTTTGTTTAGTCTACAACTGCCCCAGGGAATGTAAGTACTATATGTGCCTTTAGTACTGCAAAATGACAACATACTTTAGTAAAGCAAATTTGGAAAAGACAAGGGATAAAGGTAGAAAGCAGGACGACGATTTCTACCAAGAACTGGGTGAAATGGAGACTCACAATAAACTGGTGGAACGAGTACACAGACTAGAGATGGCTTTTCAAAATGAGATTGATGAAATTAAGAAACAGATGCACTTTCAAAAGGAAGATATAGAAAAATTAGGAAAGAAAGTCAACAAGAAAGACACAACCATAGATGAGCTGACAGTACAGTAGAATTGGGTTCACTTAGGATAAAAATTAGTGAGAAGGCAAGTACAGTAGTCAACCACGAGAGTATTATGGAAGAGTTCAAAAATGATACAGAGACAATTAGGCACGTAAGCAGTCTGATAGACCAGAGCAGTGATATTGAGGAGAAGATAACACAGGTGAACGAAGCTGTGCAAAGCTACAAAAATGATGTGGAAACCACTTATGCTGAAATAGTGAAAGTAAAGAAAGACTTAGAAACAAGGGTGGAAGAAAAAAGCATTAAAAAGGAAGTGAAAAGAATAATCCAAAACAATCCAAAGTTAGTCTGAGATTCAGTAGATATCAACAAATCTATAGTAATCACTGGTATAGAAGAGGAAGAAGTAAAAAACAAGATCTCAAGAGACAAAAAGGAGATGGCAAATGAAATGAGCATATTGAAAGAAGTATCAGAGGAAATCTGTAGTAAAGACACAGAGGAACACAAAAGGTTAGGGAAATACGAGAGAAGCAAGTCAAGACCTCTAAAGGTAACCTTCCAGAGTGTAAACACCATGGAGGAGATAGTATAAAATGCAAAGAATCTTATGGTAAAAGATGAGTTAAAAAATGTACTGATAATAAGATGCCTAACACAAGAGGAACTGGAATTACTGAAAGAGAAGAGGGAGGAAACAAAAACAAAAAATGAGGGAAGATCAGAGGAGAAGAATACATTTCTTTTTACAAAGTAATAGTATTGCAGGTACGAAAGTGGTACATAAACAGGAGGGAATAAAAAGGAGGAAGGTAGTAGAACCAAGTCATGACAAGCATATAAAGAAGATGATTAAGTTGATGTACTCAAATGTGGATGGAATGGTATCTAAATTATTAGAGATGAATGATTATGTCAGAGAAAATGAACCACATATAATATGCCTAACTGAAACAAAATTAACACTAAGGATATCAAATGACATCCTAAACTTAAGAGGAATATAATATATGGAGAAGAGATAGGAACTTAAAAAAGGAGGAGGAATTATAATATTAAGTAAGAAAAATCTAAAAGTTAAAGAAATAGAACTAGATATACCCTCACAAGTAGAACTGATTGCAGTAGAGATAAATACATCTGAAGGGAAAGTAATTGTAGCCAATTTCTACATGCCACCCAGATCAAACACATGGGAAAGAGACGAATATGAGGACCTGGCAGAGAATACAATTCAGAGTTTAAGAGCATTACTACATAAAATGGAAGAGAAATCGGAAAGAATTATACTAACTGGAGATTTTAATACAAATATAAATTGGAAAGCTGTTCAGACCAAAACCTCCTGGATCTCGTGCAAGAGTTTTCCTAACACAACATGTAAGGGAAAGCACCAGAAAAAGAGGACTCGATGTACCCTCAATGCTAGATCTCATATTTACTAGGCAAGAAAACGGTATTGACAATTTAATATGCCACCCTCCATTCGGCAGAAGCGACCATGCAGTACCAAATTGCAACTTCAGGATAGCATATGACATAGTTAACAGAAATGAAAGTTACAAAAAGAGCCTAAACTATAAAAAGGGAAACTATCATGACCTAAATCAGTACTTCTTCAAAACTGACTGAGGAATGGAGCTTACAGGACAAGATTTAAATGCTATATAAAAAAAATTCTGTGAACTTTATGAAACAGGAGTCTAGAAGTACATCCCACAGCACAAAGAAGCAGAAAAGAAAATAAAGAAATGGTTCAATACAGAATGTAAAATTCAAAAGAAAAAAGAGATTTGTTGTGGAATAGATACAGAAGACACAATAGTGAAAGGGCATATAATAATTACAAACAGGCAAGAAACGATTATACAAGAATAAGGAGGGAAGCCCAAAAACAGTTTGAGGAGGATATCATAAATAAAAGTAGTGATCAACCGAAGCTATTTTACAGCTACATCAGAAGCAAAACCAAAGTAAAAGATAAAATACAATCCATTACGGACGAAGAAATCACCTATACACAAGACAAGGATATTTGTGAAGCACTAAACAAGAAATTCCAATCAGTTTTTACATAGGAAAAAAATTTTGAGAGGGATTATGTGGAACATGCATGCCCACACATACTACCAGATATACAAACATCAGAAAAAGTAATACAGGAGGAGCCAAGCAAATTTGACAAAGGAAAAACAAATGGCCCTGATGAAATTTCATGTTGGGTACTACGTGAATGTGCAAAGGAGTTAAGTAAACCATTATTTTTAATTTTCAAGAAATCCTTGAGTCAAAGTAAACTACCTGATACTTGGAAGAAAGCAAATATTGTTCCCTTATTCAAGAAAGGGAATAAACAAAATCCACTCAACTACCGACCAGTATCACTAACCAGTGTTGTAAGCAAGGTATTAGAAAAGCTTATAAGAAAAGCTTGGGTAAATCTTCTAGAAGAACACAATATGATAACAGAAAGACAGTTTGGTTTCAGAAAAGGAAAATCATGTGTTACTAATCTGTTGAGCTACTATGACAGAGTAACAGACATATTACAGGAAAGAGAAGGATGGGTGGACAGTATCTATTTAGATTTCAAGAAAGCATTTGACACAGTACCACACCAAAGACTTTTATGGAAACTGTACCATCAAGGAGGAAT
>NW_027644503.1:0-26973 GCF_032717465.1 Coenobita brevimanus
TCAGATCTCCCAACATTACCACATTCACATTCGCTCCGTAAACTCTGCAGACACTTAACAGCATCATTCCAGAAAGACTCCTCTCTCTTCTTCATCCCTTTCTTACTACCAGACCCATATGCACTCACAAAACACCCACAACTCACGTTCAAATTTCTGCTTTCATCCACATCAGTCTCGATGACACCTCCTTCCATTCAGCCACACACTGCTGTACTTCCGGACTCACTAACAAGGCCACACCTTCTCTTGCCCTTCCTCTATCAACACCTGACAATCTTCCATTCACACTTCCAAACATAGACTCACCCTTCCCTTTCATATTCGTTTCACTCAAAGCTAACACATCCAACTTTCTTCTCACAAACATTCTCCCAGTCTCCTCCCTTATTGCCTCAATCGTACTACATCCACGCACATTCATAGACCCAATCTTCAGGGTACGGGGATAACTCAGTCTCCCATCCCTTTCTCTGGCCTGTCTCTTTTTAGGAACTAAAAACAGAGGGGGTCCCTAGGCCCCTCACCCCGCCCCTTTTAGTCACCTTTTACGACACGCACGGAATACGGTGGCAGTATTCTTCCTAACACAACCTGGCCGCAGAGTAGTAGTACCACCCCATAGTGCGGCCAGATTGTGTCCCCCTCGCCACAGTTTACACACGCATATTATTTGGTCAACTCTTGTGACTACCAACCACCTAGTTCTCCATCACCCAGAGTGACCATTGTCACTTTGCTCATGCATAGGTATAATGAATTCTCGTGACCACGTTGAAAATAACGTTTTTAGTATCATCATGGATTGGCATGATGAATAACCAGTTCAAGGCTACCAGATTTGTCAGTATTGGCGACCGAACGTGTGTTGTTTACCCAAAGCATATAAGTATTTACATTAGGTTAATATACAGATGATGGGCTGGTCTGCATTAGGTATGGCCTTTTTTCTTTTTTATGGGTGTCCACATAATCTATATGGAGATATGGAGAATCTGAGTGCATTCAAGTACTTGGGTAGTGTGATGAGTAAGGATGGAAGTTTGGGGGATGAAGTGCTTGAAAGAGTACAGCAGGGAAGGAAGGTTGTTCGTTCACTGAAAGCAGTGATGAGAAATAAGGAGATGATTATGGAAGTTAAGAGTCACTGCATGATAGTATTGTGATCCCTACCCTGACGTATGGAAGCAAGGTGTGGACCTTGCTAGAGGGGTACAAGTCACGAGTGAGAGCAGTGGAAATGAGTTACCTGAGAGGAGCATGTGGAGTGACATGGAGGGACAGGTTGACGAATGAAGAAGTGAAGGAATGTTGTGGGGTGGATGTGATTGAGAAAATTAGGAGAAATACACTGAGGTGATTTGGACATGTGGAGGGAATGGAGAATGAAAGACTGACTAAGAGGGCGTATGTAGGTGAAGTGGAGGGAGGGAGAAGGAGTGGGAGACCGAGGATGAGGTGGAGGGATGGAGTTGAGAGGTATATGAGTGAGGGACAAGTGAGCTGGGGGGAGTGCAGTCAAATGGTGGGTGACAGAGCGATTTGGAGACGTTTTGTCTGCAGCCACCCTTTGTAGGATTAGGGTGTCGGGCTATAGATAGATAGATAGTTAACATAACACGAAGTATGTGTTGCTCTCTTGCAGAAATACGTTTTACACCTATGGACGATGTTTAAAAACACTGGTCAGTTTTATCCCTCAACAGTAACAGCTTAGGTTGCGTAGGTTAGACACGCATCTCTACTAGAGGTCCATGAGGTGCATAATCCTGGTTATGTTAGGGTAGGTGTAGGTTTTGGCCAGGTTATTTTGGGAACGGAGCCCTCCAATTAGGTTAGGTGAAGTGACGTTATGTTAGGTTACTTGATATGTATAGAGAAATTCCTACTGTATTTTGCATTCTTTTCAACTCTCAACACATCTAAACAAAGTATAATTTTACGTTTTAATGACAAAAAATTTATAAATAAGTAAAAAGTTTCTTACACGGAAAAGCATACAAACACGTCAGAATTAGCAGGCCTCATCTACCAAAGTGGACCAGCCTCATATCTATGAGTGTTCCTCATGTAGGAATATGGAATGTATAAGATGCATGGCAATTTTCTTTCTCCTTATTTATGCAAAATAGTGCGGCCATTTATTTTTCTAGTACAAGTACTTTGTCTTATGTTTTTTTTTTTTTTTCATGTTTTTGTCATTGAAAACTCTAGCAATCTTCAATGATCGGATACTGGAGGGGGGGAATGGAGACCAGGGAAAATGTGGGGTTCAAAATACATAACATGGTGAAAAACTCTTAACTTGAAAATCAGAGCCAAGAAGTGGCAAAACTTGGCTTGGATTTCTCATTTTTGTTATGGTAACTAATGTTGGAAAACAGAAAATACAAGGCAAGTTTTGACAAAAGTTCGGTCTGATTTGTCATTTTTATTACAGTGAAGAACGTTGAAAATGGAACATCTGAGCTAAATTTTTGCAAAAGTTGGCTGACATTTTTGTATTTTGAAAAACCAGAAAAACCTATCTACTCTAACCTAAACTACCCTAACTTAACCAGCCACAAATCTCAGGAGTCATATTTTACCTAAATGGGGACTTTGCCCTCCCAGTTGCCCCTTTTGGGTAGGGACTTCACCCCACAAACCCACCAGACCCAGTCTAACCCCATCACCATGCTTTCCATATGTTGGAAAAAATAAAATAAAATAATAAAAACAGAACCTCCCCTACCATAACCTAACCAAACCTAACCCCTGCCAGTTGAAGTAAGATGCGGTAGCATGGAAATCTCATGGTACACTCAGAATCTGCACACTCCTAGAAATAATAAGGGCTGTTGTAACGCATGTTAGCCTGAGCGATCTTAACAACTTTCGGTAATGTATAGTGCTGTGAAATGTTTTAATAGTTTCATTATGAATTCGTTTGGCAGTCTCTCTGTGCAGAAATTTTCCTGAGTCTTCATGGGATCGCCAGGATTGAGCTGGCGTTAGTTAGTTTACCTATACATTCAAATCTCGGATAGTTACAGTATTTATATTTCAATATTCGGTAGTTTTTACTTTTGGACAATCTTGTTTGACGAATTTTCTGGTGCGTTCTCTGGTTTCATCTCCCCAATAGAATGAACCTATACAAATACTGTACATTTTCAGTCGTGAATTAAAGATAAGTTACTCTAAACCAAAAAGCAGTCTTTCAGTTGCCTGCCCTGCCCACCAGTATGAGAGCCCACAACTCCACACATATTACGGGGACTGTCGGGGGTCTGGGAAGTGGATCTCTCCAAGTTAGATTTGTGTAGGTTCGGTTTAGTTTCTTACAAAATGACCTCATGCATGACAGGTAGGTTAGGTTAGGTTTGCTACATATCAAAACAATACCATTGCAGAAAAATCTTAAAATCATCTAAAGTAACGAAAACACCTCGATATAACCAAGAAAACCAAGAACGTCCAAAAGTAAACATTTACCCGATATTTTACTGTGTATACTGAGGTGTAAATAATGGTGCAGCATTTTAGTGGAACATTGCAGGCAGCTATTTTTTTCTTTTTGGTTTATTTTGATTAGAAGTGCTGTGCTAGCATTGTCAAGTTTACCAGCGTAGGGCGCAGACACTAAGTCCCGTCCACCACAACTCACGCTCAGCGTAAGTCCAGAGGCACTACTGGAACCATTAGGGATAGAGTTTACGTAAGTTTCGCGTGTTTTCTTAGAATAGGCCATAAGAAACTTACGTAAAACCGTACCTTAATAGTCACAGTAGTGGGTATGGACAGTCTCTGTAGCCCACGTTGGTAAACTTAACTACCCAAAGTTTTTTTACCTTGAAAACACCATCAGACTATTTAAGATTACTAGGGTTTCCATAACAAAAAGGAAAAAAAAAGAAAATCATTAAACAAAGGACTTTGGGCCAATTGTCTGGTTTAATGACGTAGGGTACAGAGACTAAGTCCATTCCACTGCAACGAATGCTGAGCCTAAGTCCAAACATACTAATGGGACGGTTAAGTTTAGGTTTTAGGTAAGTTTTGTGTAGTTTCTCAGAATAGGCCATGCCAAACTTAACTAAAATCTAACCTTAATGGTCCCAGTAGTGCATGTGGAATCAGTCTCTGCTGCTTACGTCCGTAGACTTGACATTTGCCAAACGTTGTGAAAAGGAAAATCCAAGCCAAATTTAGACTAATGTTGGCTCGGATTTTTCATTTCCTTCCTCATAGCATTGCTTTCCCCATTCAAACCCTTCTGGAAACTTGCTTTTTCCCCTTTTCTTTACTAACAAACCATGGTGAAGGAGGTTAGGTTAGACATGGGCTTGAGGATCTGGGGCAAAGCCCTGGTAATTAGCCATGTGAGCACAGCAGATGTGTCAAATGTCAGTCATTCGGTTATGGTTAGGTTGGGTTCAGTTATATTACCTTTTGTTGACTTATTTTAGTTTTGAACGAATCTGGGCAATTGTCAAGTTCACCATCGTAGGCCACAGAGACTAAGTCTACTCACATTATTGGAAGCATTAATGTTAGACTTACAGGGTATTTTCATGTTTATTCATGCACTTTTCTTTTTCCGAAAAAATGTCATAAAATGTGATGATTACAATATTGGCGAGATCCTTAACCCGTCACGTGCCGGCTATTTTTAGCCCTATGGGTTACCCCAGTGCCAGCCATTATTCCACCTTTTTTTTTTTTTTTTTTGGCTAAAATGATAGATTTTGATGTGGAAACAACGACTTTCGCCATTAAAATGCTCACCGAGGCTCAGAAATGAGTTTCATTGAGTCCTGCATACTCGTGTACAGGTATAGCTGCTCTCTCATGCTCACCACGTACGTGAGAGAAAACCGTTTTCTATGTAAGGTATGTGCAGATATTTATGCTGGGAAGGTATAGCAATGTTCAGTACTTTTCTGATTACTTATGACTTCAGCATCTATATTTGCATGTCTTTCTCACTGTGAATGCATTATCTTACACTTACTTGAAGAGAGATACAACCTGACTTCATTATGTACAGTCCTGGCACTTACAAGAAGGTATTTACAACTTGACTTCACTATATAGTCCTTGCACTTACCAGTAAATATTTACAACTTACATTTACATGAAAATATTTACAAAATGCCCTCACAATGTACAGCACTGGGTGAGGCACACAAGCATAGTAAGGCAGAGCGAGCGTGAGGGGGGGAGCGAGTGAGTGTATGGCCTTGACAGCCTGGGGAATGGTAGAGGAACAGTTACCTCACATGCCTGCCAGTTTTTACCCGCGAATCTTGAGAAATGCGGTCACAGTGAAGTTTTTTATTTTAAACTGTTTTAAAACAGCACTGGCATTGGCCGAGGAATTAAGTCAGACCATTTTAAAAATTGCACTGGCACTCAGCGGGTTAAATAATGGAGAATGCATTAGTTGTGTTGCAACCCAGTAATACATGGTGATGTTTAGAAACACACTCGCAAAAGTCCTACTGCATAGACACACATTTTTGTTTTTGTTTACTATTCTAACCAAAACCCTTAACAATGATCAAAGCTCGGAATAGTGCCGTTATTAGTAGCGGGGCTACATAGCACTGCTATTTTAATAGTGGTAACATCATTACTTTTTTTAGCCAGTAGCAGAACTGAGAGCGCTGCAACTTTTTGACCATACTCACTCGTTACTGCGCTCCTCGCTACTCATGCAACAAATACAGGTCCAGAGTCGGTGAGTACATACAGAAATGCCAACGATTTGGTTGCATTTATTAACGACGAAAAATAATACTTTCGTCAGTGCTCTCACTTAATGTTTGCTCTATATTACATCAGTAATTTATTAATTATTATTTATTAGTAATGTGCAATAATTAGACAGGAATTTGCTTGATAATTATCGATTATTTAAATTAAGTAAAGATAAATAAGGATGTCAGCTAGATGTAGGCAATGCTACCACACACACACACACATACACACGAGGCACCAAGGAGACCAGATGCATGCCGCAACCGCTCCATACACAGCATATTTGGGCAGTGGCATTACCTAAATTAGTATCTTTATATGAGTCAAGCTCTGTACCAAGTTAGACTAAATGGTGTTCTAATAAAAAAAAAAAAAAAAAAAAAAAAAGAAGTTTTAAGACTTGTTCAGACAGAAAAGAAAACAAAGTAGCGCAAGAATGCACAATCAGCTGATCGTTTGTTTAGTCTACAACTGCCCCAGGGAATGTAAGTACTATATGTGCCTTTAGTACTGCAAAATGACAACATACTTTAGTAAAGCAAATTTGGAAAAGACAAGGGATAAAGGTAGAAAGCAGGACGACGATTTCTACCAAGAACTGGGTGAAATGGAGACTCACAATAAACTGGTGGAACGAGTACACAGACTAGAGATGGCTTTTCAAAATGAGATTGATGAAATTAAGAAACAGATGCACTTTCAAAAGGAAGATATAGAAAAATTAGGAAAGAAAGTCAACAAGAAAGACACAACCATAGATGAGCTGACAGTAGAATTGGGTTCACTTAGGATAAAAATTAGTGAGAAGGCAAGTACAGTAGTCAACCACGAGAGTATTATGGAAGAGTTCAAAAATGATACAGAGACAATTAGGCACGTAAGCAGTCTGATAGACCAGAGCAGTGATATTGAGGAGAAGATAACACAGGTGAACGAAGCTGTGCAAAGCTACAAAAATGATGTGGAAACCACTTATGCTGAAATAGTGAAAGTAAAGAAAGACTTAGAAACAAGGGTGGAAGAAAAAAGCATTAAAAAGGAAGTGAAAAGAATAATCCAAAACAATCCAAAGTTAGTCTGAGATTCAGTAGATATCAACAAATCTATAGTAATCACTGGTATAGAAGAGGAAGAAGTAAAAAACAAGATCTCAAGAGACAAAAAGGAGATGGCAAATGAAATGAGCATATTGAAAGAAGTATCAGAGGAAATCTGTAGTAAAGACACAGAGGAACACAAAAGGTTAGGGAAATACGAGAGAAGCAAGTCAAGACCTCTAAAGGTAACCTTCCAGAGTGTAAACACCATGGAGGAGATAGTATAAAATGCAAAGAATCTTATGGTAAAAGATGAGTTAAAAAATGTACTGATAATAAGATGCCTAACACAAGAGGAACTGGAATTACTGAAAGAGAAGAGGGAGGAAACAAAAACAAAAAATGAGGGAAGATCAGAGGAGAAGAATACATTTCTTTTTACAAAGTAATAGTATTGCAGGTACGAAAGTGGTACATAAACAGGAGGGAATAAAAAGGAGGAAGGTAGTAGAACCAAGTCATGACAAGCATATAAAGAAGATGATTAAGTTGATGTACTCAAATGTGGATGGAATGGTATCTAAATTATTAGAGATGAATGATTATGTCAGAGAAAATGAACCACATATAATATGCCTAACTGAAACAAAATTAACACTAAGGATATCAAATGACATCCTAAACTTAAGAGGAATATAATATATGGAGAAGAGATAGGAACTTAAAAAAAGGAGGAGGAATTATAATATTAAGTAAGAAAAATCTAAAAGTTAAAGAAATAGAACTAGATATACCCTCACAAGTAGAACTGATTGCAGTAGAGATAAATACATCTGAAGGGAAAGTAATTGTAGCCAATTTCTACATGCCACCCAGATCAAACACATGGGAAAGAGACGAATATGAGGACCTGGCAGAGAATACAATTCAGAGTTTAAGAGCATTACTACATAAAATGGAAGAGAAATCGGAAAGAATTATACTAACTGGAGATTTTAATACAAATATAAATTGGAAAGCTGTTCAGACCAAAACCTCCTGGATCTCGTGCAAGAGTTTTCCTAACACAACATGTAAGGGAAAGCACCAGAAAAAGAGGACTCGATGTACCCTCAATGCTAGATCTCATATTTACTAGGCAAGAAAACGGTATTGACAATTTAATATGCCACCCTCCATTCGGCAGAAGCGACCATGTAGTACCAAATTGCAACTTCAGGATAGCATATGACATAGTTAACAGAAATGAAAGTTACAAAAAGAGCCTAAACTATAAAAAGGGAAACTATCATGACCTAAATCAGTACTTCTTCAAAACTGACTGGGGAATGGAGCTTACAGGACAAGATTTAAATGCTATATAAAAAAAATTCTGTGAACTTTATGAAACAGGAGTCTAGAAGTACATCCCACAGCACAAAGAAGCAGAAAAGAAAATAAAGAAATGGTTCAATACAGAATGTAAAATTCAAAAGAAAAAAGAGATTTGTTGTGGAATAGATACAGAAGACACAATAGTGAAAGGGCATATAATAATTACAAACAGGCAAGAAACGATTATACAAGAATAAGGAGGGAAGCCCAAAAACAGTTTGAGGAGGATATCATAAATAAAAGTAGTGATCAACCGAAGCTATTTTACAGCTACATCAGAAGCAAAACCAAAGTAAAAGATAAAATACAATCCATTACGGACGAAGAAATCACCTATACACAAGACAAGGATATTTGTGAAGCACTAAACAAGAAATTCCAATCAGTTTTTACATAGGAAAAAATTTTTGAGAGGGATTATGTGGAACATGCATGCCCACACATACTACCAGATATACAAACATCAGAAAAAGTAATACAGGAGGAGCCAAGCAAATTTGACAAAGGAAAAACAAATGGCCCTGATGAAATTTCATGTTGGGTACTACGTGAATGTGCAAAGGAGGTAAGTAAACCATTATTTTTAATTTTCAAGAAATCCTTGAGTCAAAGTAAACTACCTGATACTTGGAAGAAAGCAAACATTGTTCCCTTATTCAAGAAAGGGAATAAACAAAATCCACTCAACTACCGACCAGTATCACTAACCAGTGTTGTAAGCAAGGTATTAGAAAAGCTTATAAGAAAAGCTTGGGTAAATCTTCTAGAAGAACACAATATGATAACAGAAAGACAGTTTGGTTTCAGAAAAGGAAAATCATGTGTTACTAATCTGTTGAGCTACTATGACAGAGTAACAGACATATTACAGGAAAGAGAAGGATGGGTGGACAGTATCTATTTAGATTTCAAGAAAGCATTTGACACAGTACCACACCAAAGACTTTTATGGAAACTGTACCATCAAGGAGGAATTCGAGGCAAACAGTATTGTTGGATGCAAGATTTTCTCATAAGAAGAGAAATAAGAACAGTACTAAGGGTAATTACTCATCATGGAAAGAAGTGACTAGAGGAGTACTAGAGGGCTCAGTGCTGGCACCAATCATGTTTTTAGTGTATATAAATGATATAGACAGTAACACTGGAAATGAAGGCTATCTAAATATTTTTGCAGATGATGCAAAATTACAAAAGGAGAATTACTAACACAGGCTTTTGTAAAGAGCTACAAGAAGAATTAAATAAACTTCATGAATGAAGTAATACATGGCAAATGGAATTCAGTGTGGACAAGTGTCTTGTAATCAAGTTTGGTAAAAGTGAAAAAAGACCTGATTGGGATTATACGTTAGGAAATAAAACTCTACACACATCAAAACTATATTCATCTCCCTACCATCTACCAACCTCGTACACTTCATCACTTTACTTTTATTCTCATTTACTTTCAATTTCCTCCTTTCACACACCCTTCCACACTCCTCTACCAACTGTCTCAATCTCTCCTCTGAATCAGCCACCAGTGCAATATCATCTGCAAACAGCAGCTACTTCAGATTCCAATCTCCACCATCAACATTCACCAGACTTAGACCTCCACCTAAACTCTTGCATTCACCTCCCTTACAACACCATCCATATAAATATTAAAGAACCAAGGCAGCATCACACATCCCTGTTGCAGCCCCACTCTCACGGAAAACCTATCATTTACAGCATTTCCCACTCTTACACACGCTCTACTATTTACATAAAAACTTTTCACCACTTTTACTAACCTACCATCAAGTCCATACAATCTTAAAACAGTCCACAAAGCCTCCCTATCAATTCTATCATACGCTCTCTCTAAATCCATGAATGCCCAAAACACATCCTTGCCTTTCGGTAAATACTTTTCACACACTTGTCTCACAGCGAACACCTGATCCACGCATCCCTTCCCTCTCCTAAAGCCACACTGCTCATCACCAATCACTCCCTCTGTGCCCTCTCTAACTCATAATTAACACTCTACCATATACCTTACCTACAACACTCAACAGACTTATACCCCTAAAGCTAGTACATTCATACTTATCATCCTTGCCTTTATACAACGGGACCACACAAGCAATTGCCCAGTCAACTGGCACCATACCTTTCACATGGCACACATTCAACAATCTGACTAACCAGTCAACAATAGTCACTCCACCACCCTTCAGGCATTCCACAGCACACCCATCCATACCTGCAACTTTCCCTGTTTTCACCTCCTTTACTGCATACTCCACTTCCTCCTTCGTGATCAAAGAATCATTCAAGTCTCACAACACATTTATTCATCGCACCCTTCCATCAGCCACAATCTCCTCTACATTAAACAATCTTTCAAAATACTCTGCCCATCTCTTCCTTGCATCCATCTCAATTAACATCCTTCCATCCTCTGCTTTTACTCGCTCTTCCTTCCCAGACTCTCTCCTTTGCACCCTTTTAACCTCCTTCCAGATCATTTGCTTATTCTGTTGAAAATTCTCAGTCAGCCACCTACCCCACCTCTCATCTGCTGCCACTTTAGCATCACGCACAGCCCTTCTCGCCCTATTCCTCTTTTCCTTATACCTCTCATATGACACCTCATCCTTCTTCTGCAGCCACACTTCATATGCACGTCTCTTCTCAGCCACAGCCATACTGACTTCCTCACACCACCATTCACTTCCTTTTCTTACACCACCACCCACACATCTCACACCACACACCTCTTCTGCATGCCCCACCACAGCACTCTTAAACAACTGCCATTCCTCCTCCACACTGCCATTTTCCTGATCTTTCACTACGTTCCACCCATCTTTCAATTTCTCCTGATACTCTATTATTTTCTCTCTTTTATCCAACTCACTCACTTTCAAAACTTCCCTGCCACACCTAACCCTCCTAGCTCTCACCCATCTCTTACCTACTCTTAACTTTCCCTCCACCAGGTAGTGGTCAGACATACCTCCACCCTCCCCTCTCAGAACTCTCACAGCCAACAATCTTCCTATTACATTCCTAGACACAACCACATAGTCCATCAATGCTTTATCCACAACCATTCCACCCTCCTGTCTCACCCATGTATACTTATAAATATCTTTTTTCTCGAACAGCGTATTTCCAATCACCATCTCTCGCACAACACACATCCCTATCATTCATTCTCCATTTTCATTTCTTCCAGGCACAATATGCATACCAACTACACCTTCACCTGCTGCATTTCGTACTCTAGCATTCAGATCTCCCAACATTACCACATTCACATTCGCTCCGAAACTCTGCAGACACTTAACAGCATCATTCCAGAAAGACTCCCTCTCTTCTTCATCCCTTTCACTACCAGACCCATATGCACTCACAAACACCCACAACTCACGTTCAAATTTCGCTTTCATCCACATCAGTCTCGATGACACCTCCTTCCATTCAGCCACACACTGCTGTACTTCCGGACTCACTAACAAGGCCACACCTTCTCTTGCCCTTCCTCTATCAACACCTGACAATCTTCCATTCACACTTCCAAACATAGACTCACCCTTCCCTTTCATATTCGTTTCACTCAAAGCTAACACATCCAACTTTCTTCTCACAAACATTCTCCCAGTCTCCTCCCTTATTGCCTCAATCGTACTACATCCACGCACATTCATAGACCCAATCTTCAGGGTACGGGGATAACTCAGTCTCCCATCCCTTTCTCTGGCCTGTCTCTTTTTAGGAACTAAAAACAGAGGGGGTCCCTAGGCCCTCACCCCGCCCCTTTTAGTCACCTTTTACGACACGCACGGAATACGGTGGCAGTATTCTTCCTAACACAACCTGGCCGCAGAGTAGTAGTACCACCCCATAGTGCGGCCAGATTGTGTCCCCTCGCCACAGTTAACACACGCATATTATTTGGTCAACTCTTGTGACTACCAACCACCTAGTTCTCCATCACCCAGAGTGACCATTGTCACTTTGCTCATGCATAGGTATAATGAATTCTCGTGACCACGTTGAAAATAACGTTTTTAGTATCATCATGGATTGGCATGATGAATAACCAGTTCAAGGCTACCAGATTTGTCAGTATTGGCGACCGAACGTGTGTTGTTTACCCAAAGCATATAAGTATTTACATTAGGTTAATATACAGATGATGGGCTGGTCTGCATTAGGTATGGCCTTTTTTCTTTTTTATGGGTGTCCACATAATCTATATGGAGATATGGAGAATCTGAGTGCATTCAAGTACTTGGGTAGTGTGATGAGTAAGGATGGAAGTTTGGGGGATGAAGTGCTTGAAAGAGTACAGCAGGGAAGGAAGGTTGTTCGTTCACTGAAAGCAGTGATGAGAAATAAGGAGATGATTATGGAAGTTAAGAGTCACTGCATGATAGTATTGTGATCCCTACCCTGACGTATGGAAGCAAGGTGTGGACCTTGCTAGAGGGGTACAAGTCACGAGTGAGAGCAGTGGAAATGAGTTACCTGAGAGGAGCATGCGGAGTGACATGGAGGGACAGGTTGACGAATGAAGAAGTGAAGGAATGTTGTGGGGTGGATGTGATTGAGGAAATTAGGAGAAATACACTGAGGTGATTTGGACATGTGGAGGGAATGGAGAATGAAAGACTGACTAAGAGGGCGTATGTAGGTGAAGTGGAGGGAGGGAGAAGGAGTGGGAGACCGAGGATGAGGTGGAGGGATGGAGTTGAGAGGTATATGAGTGAGGGACAAGTGAGCTGGGGGGAGTGCAGTCAAATGGTGGGTGACAGAGCGATTTGGAGACGTTTTGTCTGCAGCCACCCTTTGTAGGATTAGGGTGTCGGGCTATAGATAGATAGATAGTTAACATAACACGAAGTATGTGTTGCTCTCTTGCAGAAATACGTTTTACACCTATGGACGATGTTTAAAAACACTGGTCAGTTTTATCCCTCAACAGTAACAGCTTAGGTTGCGTAGGTTAGACACGCATCTCTACTAGAGGTCCATGAGGTGCATAATCCTGGTTATGTTAGGGTAGGTGTAGGTTTTGGCCAGGTTATTTTGGGAACGGAGCCCTCCAATTAGGTTAGGTGATGTGACGTTATGTTAGGTTACTTGATATGTATAGAGAAATTCCTACTGTATTTTGCATTCTTTTCAACTCTCAACACATCTAAACAAAGTATAATTTTACGTTTTAATGACAAAAAATTTATAAATAAGTAAAAAGTTTCTTACACGGAAAAGCATACAAACACGTCAGAATTAGCAGGCCTCATCTACCAAAGTGGACCAGCCTCATATCTATGAGTGTTCCTCATGTAGGAATATGGAATGTATAAGATGCATGGCAATTTTCTTTCTCCTTATTTATGCAAAATAGTGCGGCCATTTATTTTTCTAGTACAAGTACTTTGTCTTATGTTTTTTTTTTTTCATGTTTTTGTCATTGAAAACTCTAGCAATCTTCAATGATCGGATACTGGAGGGGGGGGGGGATGGAGACCAGGGAAAATGTGGGGTTCAAAATACATAACATGGTGAAAAACTCTTAACTTGAAAATCAGAGCCAAGAAGTGGCAAAACTTGGCTTGGATTTCTCATTTTTGTTATGGTAACTAATGTTGGAAAACAGAAAATACAAGGCAAGTTTTGACAAAAGTTCGGTCTGATTTGTCATTTTTATTACAGTGAAGAACGTTGAAAATGGAACATCTGAGCTAAATTTTTGCAAAAGTTGGCTGACATTTTTGTATTTTGAAAAACCAGAAAAACCTATCTACTCTAACCTAAACTACCCTAACTTAACCAGCCACAAATCTCAGGAGTCATATTTTACCTAAATGGGGACTTTGCCCTCCCAGTTGCCCCTTTTGGGTAGGGACTTCACCCCACAAACCCACCAGACCCAGTCTAACCCCATCACCATGCTTTCCATATGTTGGAAAAAATAAAATAAAATAATAAAAACAGAACCTCCCCTACCATAACCTAACCAAACCTAACCCCTGCCAGTTGAAGTAAGATGCGGTAGCATGGAAATCTCATGGTACACTCAGAATCTGCACACTCCTAGAAATAATAAGGGCTGTTGTAACGCATGTTAGCCTGAGCGATCTTAACAACTTTCGGTAATGTATAGTGCTGTGAAATGTTTTAATAGTTTCATTATGAATTCGTTTGGCAGTCTCTCTGTGCAGAAATTTTCCTGAGTCTTCATGGGATCGCCAGGATTGAGCTGGCGTTAGTTAGTTTACCTATACATTCAAATCTCGGATAGTTACAGTATTTATATTTCAATATTCGGTAGTTTTTACTTTTGGACAATCTTGTTTGACGAATTTTCTGGTGCGTTCTCTGGTTTCATCTCCCCAATAGAATGAACCTATACAAATACTGTACATTTTCAGTCGTGAATTAAAGATAAGTTACTCTAAACCAAAAAGCAGTCTTTCAGTTGCCTGCCCTGCCCACCAGTATGAGAGCCCACAACTCCACACATATTACGGGGACTGTCGGGGGGGGGGGTCTGGGAAGTGGATCTCTCCAAGTTAGATTTGTGTAGGTTCGGTTTAGTTTCTTACAAAATGACCTCATGCATGACAGGTAGGTTAGGTTAGGTTTGCTACATATCAAAACAATACCATTGCAGAAAAATCTTAAAATCATCTAAAGTAACGAAAACACCTCGATATAACCAAGAAAACCAAGAACGTCCAAAAGTAAACATTTACCCGATATTTTACTGTGTATACTGAGGTGTAAATAATGGTGCAGCATTTTAGTGGAACATTGCAGGCAGCTATTTTTTTCTTTTTGGTTTATTTTGATTAGAAGTGCTGTGCTAGCATTGTCAAGTTTACCATCGTAGGGCGCTGACACTAAGTCCCGTCCACCACAACTCACGCTCAGCGTAAGTCCAGAGGCACTACTGGAACCATTAGGGATAGAGTTTACGTAAGTTTCGCGTGTTTTCTTAGAATAGGCCATAAGAAACTTACGTAAAACCGTACCTTAATGGTCACAGTAGTGGGTATGGACAGTCTCTGCAGCTCACGTTGGTAAACTTAACTACCCAAAGTTTTTTTTTACCTTGAAAACACCATCAGACTATTTAAGATTACTAGGGTTTCCATAACAAAAAGGAAAAAAAAAGAAAATCATTAAACAAAGGACTTTGGGCCAATTGTCTGGTTTAATGACGTAGGGTACAGAGACTAAGTCCATTCCACTGCAACGAATGCTGAGCCTAAGTCCAAACATACTAATGGGACGGTTAAGGTTAGGTTTTAGGTAAGTTTTGTGTAGTTTCTCAGAATAGGCCATGCCAAACTTAACTAAAATCTAACCTTAATGGTCCCAGTAGTGCATGTGGAATCAGTCTCTGCTGCTTACGTCCGTAGACTTGACATTTGCCAAACGTTGTGAAAAGGAAAATCCAAGCCAAATTTAGACTAATGTTGGCTCGGATTTTTCATTTCCTTCCTCATAGCATTGCTTTCCCCATTCAAACCCTTCTGGAAACTTGCTTTTTCCCCTTTTCTTTACTAACAAACCATGGTGAAGGAGGTTAGGTTAGACATGGGCTTGAGGATCTGGGGCAAAGCCCTGGTAATTAGCCATGTGAGCACAGCAGATGTGTCAAATGTCAGTCATTCGGTTATGGTTAGGTTGGGTTCAGTTATATTACCTTTTGTTGACTTATTTTAGTTTTGAACGAATCTGGGCAATTGTCAAGTTCACCATCGTAGGCCACAGAGACTAAGTCTACTCACATTATTGGAAGCATTAATGTTAGACTTACAGGGTATTTTCATGTTTATTCATGCACTTTTTTTTTTTTCCGAAAAAATGTCATAAAATGTGATGATTACAATATTGGCGAGATCCTTAACCCGTCACGTGCCGGCTATTTTTAGCCCTATGGGTTACCCCAGTGCCAGCCATTATTCCACCTTTTTTTTTTTTTTTTGGCTAAAATGATAGATTTTGATGTGGAAACAACGACTTTCGCCATTAAAATGCTCACCGAGGCTCAGAAATGAGTTTCATTGAGTCCTGCATACTCGTGTACAGGTATAGCTGCTCTCTCATGCTCACCACGTACGTGAGAGAAAACCGTTTTCTATGTAAGGTATGTGCAGATATTTATGCTGGGAAGGTATAGCAATGTTCAGTACTTTCCTGATTACTTATGACTTCAGCATCTATATTTGCATGTCTTTCTCACTGTGAATGCATTATCTTACACTTACTTGAAGAGAGATACAACCTGACTTCATTATGTACAGTCCTGGCACTTACAAGAAGGTATTTACAACTTGACTTCACTATATAGTCCTTGCACTTACCAGTAAATATTTACAACTTACATTTACATGAAAATATTTACAAAATGCCCTCACAATGTACAGCACTGGGTGAGGCACACAAGCATAGTAAGGCAGAGCGAGCGTGAGGGGGGGAGCGAGTGAGTGTATGGCCTTGACAGCCTGGGGAATGGTAGAGGAACAGTTACCTCACATGCCTGCCAGTTTTTACCCGCGAATCTTGAGAAATGCGGTCACAGTGAAGTTTTTTATTTTAAACTGTTTTAAAACAGCACTGGCATTGGCCGAGGAATTAAGTCAGACCATTTTAAAAATTGCACTGGCACTCAGCGGGTTAAATAATGGAGAATGCATTAGTTGTGTTGCAACCCAGTAATACATGGTGATGTTTAGAAACACACTCGCAAAAGTCCTACTGCATAGACACACATTTTTGTTTTTGTTTACTATTCTAACCAAAACCCTTAACAATGATCAAAGCTCAGAATAGCGCCGTTATTAGTAGCGGGGCTACATAGCACTGCTATTTTAATAGTGGTAACATCATTACTTTTTTTAGCCAGTAGCAGAACTGAGAGCGCTGCAACTTTTTGACCATACTCACTCGTTACTGCGCTCCTCGCTACTCATGCAACAAATACAGGTCCAGAGTCGGTGAGTACATACAGAAATGCCAACGATTTGGTTGCATTTATTAACGACGAAAAATAATACTTTCGTCAGTGCTCTCACTTAATGTTTGCTCTATATTACATCAGTAATTTATTAATTATTATTTATTAGTAATGTGCAATAATTAGACAGGAATTTGCTTGATAATTATCGATTATTTAAATTAAGTAAAGATAAATAAGGATGTCAGCTAGATGTAGGCAATGCTACCACACACACACACACATACACACGAGGCACCAAGGAGACCAGATGCATGCCGCCACCGCTCCATACACAGCATATTTGGGCAGTGGCATTACCTAAATTAGTATCTTTATATGAGTCAAGCTCTGTACCAAGTTAGACTAAATGGTGTTCTAATAAAAAAAAAAAAAAAAAAAGAAGTTTTAAGACTTGTTCAGACAGAAAAGAAAACAAAGTAGCGCAAGAATGCACAATCAGCTGATCGTTTGTTTAGTCTACAACTGCCCCAGGGAATGTAAGTACTATATGTGCCTTTAGTACTGCAAAATGACGACATACTTTAGTAAAGCAAATTTGGAAAAGACAAGGGATAAAGGTAGAAAGCAGGACGACGATTTCTACCAAGAACTGGGTGAAATGGAGACTCACAATAAACTGGTGGAACGAGTACACAGACTAGAGATGGCTTTTCAAAATGAGATTGATGAAATTAAGAAACAGATGCACTTTCAAAAGGAAGATATAGAAAAATTAGGAAAGAAAGTCAACAAGAAAGACACAACCATAGATGAGCTGACAGTAGAATTGGGTTCACTTAGGATAAAAATTAGTGAGAAGGCAAGTACAGTAGTCAACCACGAGAGTATTATGGAAGAGTTCAAAAATGATACAGAGACAATTAGGCACGTAAGCAGTCTGATAGACCAGAGCAGTGATATTGAGGAGAAGATAACACAGGTGAACGAAGCTGTGCAAAGCTACAAAAATGATGTGGAAACCACTTATGCTGAAATAGTGAAAGTAAAGAAAGACTTAGAAACAAGGGTGGAAGAAAAAAGCATTAAAAAGGAAGTGAAAAGAATAATCCAAAACAATCCAAAGTTAGTCTGAGATTCAGTAGATATCAACAAATCTATAGTAATCACTGGTATAGAAGAGGAAGAAGTAAAAAACAAGATCTCAAGAGACAAAAAGGAGATGGCAAATGAAATGAGCATATTGAAAGAAGTATCAGAGGAAATCTGTAGTAAAGACACAGAGGAACACAAAAGGTTAGGGAAATACGAGAGAAGCAAGTCAAGACCTCTAAAGGTAACCTTCCAGAGTGTAAACACCATGGAGGAGATAGTATAAAATGCAAAGAATCTTATGGTAAAAGATGAGTTAAAAAATGTACTGATAATAAGATGCCTAACACAAGAGGAACTGGAATTACTGAAAGAGAAGAGGGAGGAAACAAAAACAAAAAATGAGGGAAGATCAGAGGAGAAGAATACATTTCTTTTTACAAAGTAATAGTATTGCAGGTACGAAAGTGGTACATAAACAGGAGGGAATAAAAAGGAGGAAGGTAGTAGAACCAAGTCATGACAAGCATATAAAGAAGATGATTAAGTTGATGTACTCAAATGTGGATGGAATGGTATCTAAATTATTAGAGATGAATGATTATGTCAGAGAAAATGAACCACATATAATATGCCTAACTGAAACAAAATTAACACTAAGGATATCAAATGACATCCTAAACTTAAGAGGAATATAATATATGGAGAAGAGATAGGAACTTAAAAAAAGGAGGAGGAATTATAATATTAAGTAAGAAAAATCTAAAAGTTAAAGAAATAGAACTAGATATACCCTCACAAGTAGAACTGATTGCAGTAGAGATAAATACATCTGAAGGGAAAGTAATTGTAGCCAATTTCTACATGCCACCCAGATCAAACACATGGGAAAGAGACGAATATGAGGACCTGGCAGAGAATACAATTCAGAGTTTAAGAGCATTACTACATAAAATGGAAAAGAAATCGGAAAGAATTATACTAACTGGAGATTTTAATACAAATATAAATTGGAAAGCTGTTCAGACCAAAACCTCCTGGATCTCGTGCAAGAGTTTTCCTAACACAACATGTAAGGGAAAGCACCAGAAAAAGAGGACTCGATGTACCCTCAATGCTAGATCTCATATTTACTAGGCAAGAAAACGGTATTGACAATTTAATATGCCACCCTCCATTCGGCAGAAGCGACCATGCAGTACCAAATTGCAACTTCAGGATAGCATATGACATAGTTAACAGAAATGAAAGTTACAAAAAGAGCCTAAACTATAAAAAGGGAAACTATCATGACCTAAATCAGTACTTCTTCAAAACTGACTGGGGAATGGAGCTTACAGGACAAGATTTAAATGCTATATAAAAAAAATTCTGTGAACTTTATGAAACAGGAGTCTAGAAGTACATCCCACAGCACAAAGAAGCAGAAAAGAAAATAAAGAAATGGTTCAATACAGAATGTAAAATTCAAAAGAAAAAAGAGATTTGTTGTGGAATAGATACAGAAGACACAATAGTGAAAGGGCATATAATAATTACAAACAGGCAAGAAACGATTATACAAGAATAAGGAGGGAAGCCCAAAAACAGTTTGAGGAGGATATCATAAATAAAAGTAGTGATCAACCGAAGCTATTTTACAGCTACATCAGAAGCAAAACCAAAGTAAAAGATAAAATACAATCCATTACGGACGAAGAAATCACCTATACACAAGACAAGGATATTTGTGAAGCACTAAACAAGAAATTCCAATCAGTTTTTACATAGGAAAAAATTTTTGAGAGGGATTATGTGGAACATGCATGCCCACACATACTACCAGATATACAAACATCAGAAAAAGTAATACAGGAGGAGCCAAGCAAATTTGACAAAGGAAAAACAAATGGCCCTGATGAAATTTCATGTTGGGTACTACGTGAATGTGCAAAGGAGGTAAGTAAACCATTATTTTTAATTTTCAAGAAATCCTTGAGTCAAAGTAAACTACCTGATACTTGGAAGAAAGCAAACATTGTTCCCTTATTCAAGAAAGGGAATAAACAAAATCCACTCAACTACCGACCAGTATCACTAACCAGTGTTGTAAGCAAGGTATTAGAAAAGCTTATAAGAAAAGCTTGGGTAAATCTTCTAGAAGAACACAATATGATAACAGAAAGACAGTTTGGTTTCAGAAAAGGAAAATCATGTGTTACTAATCTGTTGAGCTACTATGACAGAGTAACAGACATATTACAGGAAAGAGAAGGATGGGTGGACAGTATCTATTTAGATTTCAAGAAAGCATTTGACACAGTACCACACCAAAGACTTTTATGGAAACTGTACCATCAAGGAGGAATTCGAGGCAAACAGTATTGTTGGATGCAAGATTTTCTCATAAGAAGAGAAATAAGAACAGTACTAAGGGTAATTACTCATCATGGAAAGAAGTGACTAGAGGAGTACTAGAGGGCTCAGTGCTGGCACCAATCATGTTTTTAGTGTATATAAATGATATAGACAGTAACACTGGAAATGAAGGCTATCTAAATATTTTTGCAGATGATGCAAAATTACAAAGGAGAATTACTAACACAGGCTTTTGTAAAGAGCTACAAGAAGAATTAAATAAACTTCATGAATGAAGTAATACATGGCAAATGGAATTCAGTGTGGACAAGTGTCTTGTAATCAAGTTTGGTAAAAGTGAAAAAAGACCTGATTGGGATTATACGTTAGGAAATAAAACTCTACACACATCAAAACTATATTCATCTCCCTACCATCTACCAACCTCGTACACTTCATCACTTTACTTTTATTCTCATTTACTTTCAATTTCCTCCTTTCACACACCCTTCCACACTCCTCTACCAACTGTCTCAATCTCTCCTCTGAATCAGCCACCAGTGCAATATCATCTGCAAACAGCAGCTACTTCAGATTCCAATCTCCACCATCAACATTCACCAGACTTAGACCTCCACCTAAACTCTTGCATTCACCTCCCTTACAACACCATCCATATAAATATTAAAGAACCAAGGCAGCATCACACATCCCTGTTGCAGCCCCACTCTCACGGAAAACCTATCATTTACAGCATTTCCCACTCTTACACACGCTCTACTATTTACATAAAAACTTTTCACCACTTTTACTAACCTACCATCAAGTCCATACAATCTTAAAACAGTCCACAAAGCCTCCCTATCAATTCTATCATACGCTCTCTCTAAATCCATGAATGCCCAAAACACATCCTTGCCTTTCGGTAAATACTTTTCACACACTTGTCTCACAGCGAACACCTGATCCACGCATCCCTTCCCTCTCCTAAAGCCACACTGCTCATCACCAATCACTCCCTCTGTGCCCTCTCTAACTCATAATTAACACTCTACCATATACCTTACCTACAACACTCAACAGACTTATACCCCTAAAGCTAGTACATTCATACTTATCATCCTTGCCTTTATACAACGGGACCACACAAGCAATTGCCCAGTCAACTGGCACCATACCTTTCACATGGCACACATTCAACAATCTGACTAACCAGTCAACAATAGTCACTCCACCACCCTTCAGGCATTCCACAGCACACCCATCCATACCTGCAACTTTCCCTGTTTTCACCTCCTTTACTGCATACTCCACTTCCTCCTTCGTGATCAAAGAATCATTCAAGTCTCACAACACATTTATTCATCGCACCCTTCCATCAGCCACAATCTCCTCTACATTAAACAATCTTTCAAAATACTCTGCCCATCTCTTCCTTGCATCCATCTCAATTAACATCCTTCCATCCTCTGCTTTTACTCGCTCTTCCTTCCCAGACTCTCTCCTTTGCACCCTTTTAACCTCCTTCCAGATCATTTGCTTATTCTGTTGAAAATTCTCAGTCAGCCACCTACCCCACCTCTCATCTGCTGCCACTTTAGCATCACGCACAGCCCTTCTCGCCCTATTCCTCTTTTCCTTATACCTCTCATATGACACCTCATCCTTCTTCTGCAGCCACACTTCATATGCACGTCTCTTCTCAGCCACAGCCATACTGACTTCCTCACACCACCATTCACTTCCTTTTCTTACACCACCACCCACACATCTCACACCACACACCTCTTCTGCATGCCCCACCACAGCACTCTTAAACAACTGCCATTCCTCCTCCACACTGCCATTTTCCTGATCTTTCACTACGTTCCACCCATCTTTCAATTTCTCCTGATACTCTATTATTTTCTCTCTTTTATCCAACTCACTCACTTTCAAAACTTCCCTGCCACACCTAACCCTCCTAGCTCTCACCCATCTCTTACCTACTCTTAACTTTCCCTCCACCAGGTAGTGGTCAGACATACCTCCACCCTCCCCTCTCAGAACTCTCACAGCCAACAATCTTCCTATTACATTCCTAGACACAACCACATAGTCCATCAATGCTTTATCCACAACCATTCCACCCTCCTGTCTCACCCATGTATACTTATAAATATCTTTTTTCTCGAACAGCGTATTTCCAATCACCATCTCTCGCACAACACACATCCCTATCATTCGTTCTCCATTTTCATTTCTTCCAGGCACACCATGCATACCAACTACACCTTCACCTGCTGCATTTCGTACTCTAGCATTCAGATCTCCCAACATTACCACATTCACATTCGCTCCGAAACTCTGCAGACACTTAACAGCATCATTCCAGAAAGACTCCCTCTCTTCTTCATCCCTTTCACTACCAGACCCATATGCACTCACAAACACCCACAACTCACGTTCAAATTTCGCTTTCATCCACATCAGTCTCGATGACACCTCCTTCCATTCAGCCACACACTGCTGTACTTCCGGACTCACTAACAAGGCCACACCTTCTCTTGCCCTTCCTCTATCAACACCTGACAATCTTCCATTCACACTTCCAAACATAGACTCACCCTTCCCTTTCATATTCGTTTCACTCAAAGCTAACACATCCAACTTTCTTCTCACAAACATTCTCCCAGTCTCCTCCCTTATTGCCTCAATCGTACTACATCCACGCACATTCATAGACCCAATCTTCAGGGTACGGGGATAACTCAGTCTCCCATCCCTTTCTCTGGCCTGTCTCTTTTTAGGAACTAAAAACAGAGGGGGTCCCTAGGCCCCTCACCCCGCCCCTTTTAGTCACCTTTTACGACACGCACGGAATACGGTGGCAGTATTCTTCCTAACACAACCTGGCCGCAGAGTAGTAGTACCACCCCATAGTGCGGCCAGATTGTGTCCCCCTCGCCACAGTTTACACACGCATATTATTTGGTCAACTCTTGTGACTACCAACCACCTAGTTCTCCATCACCCAGAGTGACCATTGTCACTTTGCTCATGCATAGGTATAATGAATTCTCGTGACCACGTTGAAAATAACGTTTTTAGTATCATCATGGATTGGCATGATGAATAACCAGTTCAAGGCTACCAGATTTGTCAGTATTGGCGACCGAACGTGTGTTGTTTACCCAAAGCATATAAGTATTTACATTAGGTTAATATACAGATGATGGGCTGGTCTGCATTAGGTATGGCCTTTTTTCTTTTTTATGGGTGTCCACATAATCTATATGGAGATATGGAGAATCTGAGTGCATTCAAGTACTTGGGTAGTGTGATGAGTAAGGATGGAAGTTTGGGGGATGAAGTGCTTGAAAGAGTACAGCAGGGAAGGAAGGTTGTTCGTTCACTGAAAGCAGTGATGAGAAATAAGGAGATGATTATGGAAGTTAAGAGTCACTGCATGATAGTATTGTGATCCCTACCCTGACGTATGGAAGCAAGGTGTGGACCTTGCTAGAGGGGTACAAGTCACGAGTGAGAGCAGTGGAAATGAGTTACCTGAGAGGAGCATGTGGAGTGACATGGAGGGACAGGTTGACGAATGAAGAAGTGAAGGAATGTTGTGGGGTGGATGTGATTGAGAAAATTAGGAGAAATACACTGAGGTGATTTGGACATGTGGAGGGAATGGAGAATGAAAGACTGACTAAGAGGGCGTATGTAGGTGAAGTGGAGGGAGGGAGAAGGAGTGGGAGACCGAGGATGAGGTGGAGGGATGGAGTTGAGAGGTATATGAGTGAGGGACAAGTGAGCTGGGGGGAGTGCAGTCAAATGGTGGGTGACAGAGCGATTTGGAGACGTTTTGTCTGCAGCCACCCTTTGTAGGATTAGGGTGTCGGGCTATAGATAGATAGATAGTTAACATAACACGAAGTATGTGTTGCTCTCTTGCAGAAATACGTTTTACACCTATGGACGATGTTTAAAAACACTGGTCAGTTTTATCCCTCAACAGTAACAGCTTAGGTTGCGTAGGTTAGACACGCATCTCTACTAGAGGTCCATGAGGTGCATAATCCTGGTTATGTTAGGGTAGGTGTAGGTTTTGGCCAGGTTATTTTGGGAACGGAGCCCTCCAATTAGGTTAGGTGAAGTGACGTTATGTTAGGTTACTTGATATGTATAGAGAAATTCCTACTGTATTTTGCATTCTTTTCAACTCTCAACACATCTAAACAAAGTATAATTTTACGTTTTAATGACAAAAAATTTATAAATAAGTAAAAAGTTTCTTACACGGAAAAGCATACAAACACGTCAGAATTAGCAGGCCTCATCTACCAAAGTGGACCAGCCTCATATCTATGAGTGTTCCTCATGTAGGAATATGGAATGTATAAGATGCATGGCAATTTTCTTTCTCCTTATTTATGCAAAATAGTGCGGCCATTTATTTTTCTAGTACAAGTACTTTGTCTTATGTTTTTTTTTTCATGTTTTTGTCATTGAAAACTCTAGCAATCTTCAATGATCGGATACTGGAGGGGGGGAATGGAGACCAGGGAAAATGTGGGGTTCAAAATACATAACATGGTGAAAAACTCTTAACTTGAAAATCAGAGCCAAGAAGTGGCAAAACTTGGCTTGGATTTCTCATTTTTGTTATGGTAACTAATGTTGGAAAACAGAAAATACAAGGCAAGTTTTGACAAAAGTTCGGTCTGATTTGTCATTTTTATTACAGTGAAGAACGTTGAAAATGGAACATCTGAGCTAAATTTTTGCAAAAGTTGGCTGACATTTTTGTATTTTGAAAAACCAGAAAAACCTATCTACTCTAACCTAAACTACCCTAACTTAACCAGCCACAAATCTCAGGAGTCATATTTTACCTAAATGGGGACTTTGCCCTCCCAGTTGCCCCTTTTGGGTAGGGACTTCACCCCACAAACCCACCAGACCCAGTCTAACCCCATCACCATGCTTTCCATATGTTGGAAAAAATAAAATAAAATAATAAAAACAGAACCTCCCCTACCATAACCTAACCAAACCTAACCCCTGCCAGTTGAAGTAAGATGCGGTAGCATGGAAATCTCATGGTACACTCAGAATCTGCACACTCCTAGAAATAATAAGGGCTGTTGTAACGCATGTTAGCCTGAGCGATCTTAACAACTTTCGGTAATGTATAGTGCTGTGAAATGTTTTAATAGTTTCATTATGAATTCGTTTGGCAGTCTCTCTGTGCAGAAATTTTCCTGAGTCTTCATGGGATCGCCAGGATTGAGCTGGCGTTAGTTAGTTTACCTATACATTCAAATCTCGGATAGTTACAGTATTTATATTTCAATATTCGGTAGTTTTTACTTTTGGACAATCTTGTTTGACGAATTTTCTGGTGCGTTCTCTGGTTTCATCTCCCCAATAGAATGAACCTATACAAATACTGTACATTTTCAGTCGTGAATTAAAGATAAGTTACTCTAAACCAAAAAGCAGTCTTTCAGTTGCCTGCCCTGCCCACCAGTATGAGAGCCCACAACTCCACACATATTACGGGGACTGTCGGGGGGGTCTGGGAAGTGGATCTCTCCAAGTTAGATTTGTGTAGGTTCGGTTTAGTTTCTTACAAAATGACCTCATGCATGACAGGTAGGTTAGGTTAGGTTTGCTACATATCAAAACAATACCATTGCAGAAAAATCTTAAAATCATCTAAAGTAACGAAAACACCTCGATATAACCAAGAAAACCAAGAACGTCCAAAAGTAAACATTTACCCGATATTTTACTGTGTATACTGAGGTGTAAATAATGGTGCAGCATTTTAGTGGAACATTGCAGGCAGCTATTTTTTTCTTTTTGGTTTATTTTGATTAGAAGTGCTGTGCTAGCATTGTCAAGTTTACCATCGTAGGGCGCTGACACTAAGTCCCGTCCACCACAACTCACGCTCAGCGTAAGTCCAGAGGCACTACTGGAACCATTAGGGATAGAGTTTACGTAAGTTTCGCGTGTTTTCTTAGAATAGGCCATAAGAAACTTACGTAAAACCGTACCTTAATGGTCACAGTAGTGGGTATGGACAGTCTCTGCAGCTCACGTTGGTAAACTTAACTACCCAAATTTTTGTGTTACCTTGAAAACACCATCAGACTATTTAATATTACTAGGGTTTCCATAACAAAAAGGAAAAAAAAAAGAAAATCATTAAACAAAGGACTTTGGGCCAATTGTCTGGTTTAATGACGTAGGGTACAGAGACTAAGTCCATTCCACTGCAACGAATGCTGAGCCTAAGTCCACACATACTAATGGGACGGTTAAGGTTAGGTTTTAGGTAAGTTTTGTGTAGTTTCTCAGAATAGGCCATGCCAAACTTAACTAAAATCTAACCTTAATGGTCCCAGTAGTGCATGTGGAATCAGTCTCTGCTGCTTACGT
>NW_027644504.1:0-4995 GCF_032717465.1 Coenobita brevimanus
ATATATATATATATATATATATATATATACCGTATATATATATATATATATATATATATATATATATATATATATTGTTACATAGCCTATGATTTCATCATCCTTTGTGTAATTCTAACGTACAGTGTGCTGCCTGTTTGATCACGAGCGTGTTCTGCCTCAGTTCCCCCCTTCTACCGTTATAGTAGAGTAAGTCGTCCTTTCTGTTGTTCAGAGCAGGATTTTCAGCTCTTTGTCCCCATGGCTTCATTTGCGCGTCCTTCTTACAAGTTGTATCAAGCTCTGCTGGCCCTTATATAATGAGCTCAATCTCTGCATCATTGCCACTTAGATCTGCTCCTCATTTTGTTCACATCTCTGTCCTCCCCTGTACAGTTATTATTATTGTGAGTTTCTCAGGAAGTCTCCAACCATCTAGCAGCTGTGTGATTTGAGTATAAGTGTTATTGCATTTTGTTCTTGTACTGTATAGCATAAGGTGTTGATTTGTAGGCCTAGTAAAGTTTTCGTAATTTATTTTGTCAGCCAGTGGTAATAACAGTTTGTATCTGTAATTATTTATCTTGCATTAACTGAGCATTACCCAGTGTATTTTCATTTTATCAGGGCTGACTTAGATAAATTTACTCATGCTAATTTCGTGTTAATAGAGGCTATTGCAGTTAACCATATATTTAACCTGTTTTTTGCCATTACATTATCCTTATGAGTCCTGAATGTTTTGTTGTTAGTTTGAGCATTAAACTTTAACTTGTAATTTTACCTAACTCTTTTGTTTCGAACCTGGAACTTTACGGGACAGTACCGGTAGTGATTTTTAGTATTCTCACTTAAAGTGTACATTATCTTTCTCTGTTCCGTAACATAAATTTGGCGACCTCTCATCAGGATATTCAGGATATTATTATAAGGATATTGCTTGATATTTTGTGACTGTGATTTATTCATGATGTCTACTATTTCTACACTTGATGAAGCCAAAGATTTTTTGTCAAATGTGCAAACAGTGTGTGATGTAGAAAACAGAACAAAGAATGAACTTAAGCTCGTTGCTCAACAATTGGAAATTGCTGTTCGCTCTCATCATTCTAAAGATCAAATTGTTGACATGATTAATGAAAGCTTGTTTAATGTAACTCCTCCAAATGAGCAAACGCAGATTGAATTAGCTAAGTTACAGCTAGCCCTGCAGGAGGCTCGTGTGAAGGAAGCTGAATTTCAAGCACGTGCTAAGGAGGCTGAGTCTCAGGCTAAGGAGGCTTGTGTTAAGGAGGCAAATGCTCGTATTCAAGAGGCACAGGTACAGGCTCAGGCACAAGTTGAACTTGCTAGAATTCAGGCAGACCATGAGTATCGCATGAAACAATGTGGAACTGGATCATTTAGCTCTGATGATTTTGATGTGGCTAAAAATGTTAAACTTGTCCCTCCTTTTAATGAATCTGATTTAACAAATTATTTTCAGTTGTTTGAGAGGGTAGCTACAGGTTTTAATTGGCCCAAGGAGTATTAGCCAGTACTCCTTCAAACTGTTCTCACCGGTAAAGCTCAAGTAACTTATGCATCTTTGCCTCAGGATCAATCTGATAATTATGATGTAGTTAAGAGCTTGATTCTTAAGGCCTATGAGCTTGTTCCTGAAGCTTATAGAGTAAAATTTAGGACAACTTACAAGCAAGATAAGCAATCCCATGTTGAGTATGCAAAAATCAAAGAAGATCTGTTAGAGCAGTGGTTAAATTCTAAGAATGTGGATTCTGATTTTGGTAAATTTAAGCAGATGATTTTGCTGGAGGACTTCAAGAGGTGCATTAGTAAAGATGTAAGCCTATATCTTGATGAGAGAAGAATAGATAATTTGCCTGATGCTGCAGTTTTAGCTAATGAATATGTTCTCACTCACAAGAGATATTCTAAAGAAAAAGGGAAAGCTGAGAGTAAGTACGTTGCCTTTACTCAGAGTATAGGTAACAGGAAAGAGAATAAAGATGATGTTTCTCAGGAAGTAAATACCAGCTTCACCTCTAGATTTCAGAAAAGTAAATGTACTTATTGTAGCAAGCTTGGTCATACTACGGAGAGATGTTTCAGGAGACAGCGTGATGTGAACAAAAAGGAGTCTTTAAATGTTCAGGCAATTGGTCTAGTGTCCACTCTTGAGAGTTCCCAGAATTCTTTAACTGAGTTAACTGAACCTGCTTTGAGGGGTAACTTAAATTCTCATGATGGAGCTCCTCTTTTGAACAGTAACGTGGGTGACACTCTCAAGAGTTCATGTGCTAATTTCCTGTCTGATGGTTTTGTCAATCCTCTGGACAGTAATGACAGGAAATCAGTTAAAATATATCGTGATACAGGTGCTTGCCAATCCCTTATGCTGACCAGTGTTCTAGGCTCTAATGTTAATTCCTCTGATGAAACTGTAATCTTACAAGGTGCAGGGAATAATTACTTCTCTGTCCCTCTGTGCAGAGTGAATTTAGAGTCTGGTTTTGTTAATGGTTCCGTTATGGATGGATTGGTTGAGACACTCCCAATGTCAGGTGTAACTTTCTTACTTGGAAATGATATTGGTGGAAGTCAAGTGTGTCCAGCTCCTCAGTTGTCTAGTGAGCCAGTGGCTGCGGCCCAGGATTGTGATGTCTCTGATGTGTTCCCCGCATGTACTGTCACTAAGGCTAAGTCTAAAGTTACAGGTGATTTAGAGGATAATGATGATGATGATGTTATCCTAGCTGACACTTTTCTTGCTAATTTGGACCACTCACCAGATGAGGCAGTACCCCGTAGTGTTGATAATTTGTCTCATCAAGAGTTGGTTGAGTTGCAGGTTGCTGACCCTGAGTTGAAAGGTCTAGCTAACTCTGCTTGCAGTGAGGAAGAGTCAGTCGGTGCTTCTACTTGTTATTATATAAAGTCAGGAGTACTTATGAGGAAGTGGAGACCCCCAGCAGCATCAGCTGACTGTGAATGGGAGGTCGTACATCAAGTTGTCATCCCTCGTGTTTGTAGGCAGGATATCATTAGAGTGGCTCATGATTCCAGTTTGGCAGGACACCTTGGAGTGAGGAAGACTGTGGCACGCATTTTGAAACATTTCTACTGGCCAGATATCTTCAGGGATGTTTCCTGGTATTGTAAGTCTTGTCACACCTGTGAAGTTGTGGGGAAGTGTAATCAGACCGAAAAGGTTGCACCTCTAGTTCCCATTCCTCCTTTTGAGGCGCCTTTCACCCGTATGTTGGTGGATATTGTTCGCCCTCTTCCTAAGACTTCTTCAGGATTTTCTTATGTGTTGACCCTGATTGATATGGCTACTCGTTATCCTGAAGCTATTCCACTTAGAAATATCTCAGCAAAGAACATAGTTAAGGAAATGCTAGGGTTCTTCACAAAGTTTGGTCTGGCCAAGGAGGTACAGTCAGACCGGGGAAGTAATTTCATGTCAAATGTTTTCAAGCAGTCTCTGAAAGAGTTGGGCATCACCCAGATCACGTCTTCAGCTTACCATCCCCAGACCCAAGGAGCGTTGGAGAGATATCATCAAACACTCAAATCGATGCTCAAGAAATACTGTTTGGAACATCAGAAAGACTGGGATAAAGGTCTTCCATTCGTTGTGTTTGCCGCAAGAGAATCTCCAAATGAATCACTGGGCTTCTCACCTTTTGAACTACTGTTTGGCCATGAAGTAAGAGGACCCTTTAAGTTACTCAAGGAATGCTGGCTGTCGGAGGAAGATGACGTCAACCTGCTGGAGTATGTGATGAAGTTCAAAGAACGGCTGTCCACTGCTTTACAGCTGGCGAGAGAGAATTTAGGAGCTGCTCAGGAGAAGATGAAGACTTGGTATGATAAGAAGTCCAGGTTACGCCACTTTCAGCCAGGAGATCAGGTTTTGATTCTGCTACCAGTTCATGGGCAACCTCTTCAAGCCAAGTTTAGTGGTCCTTATTTCGTGGAGAAGAAACTCAGTGATGTCAACTATGTCATCGCCACACCAGATCGTAGAAAGAACAAGCAACTTTGTCACATTAACATGCTAAAGTTATATCACAGGCGGGACGAAAATAATCCAGTCTGCACTGTAGCTGTTCCACCCGAGTCTGCAAGTGAAGCTCTCCCATGCAGTATAAGCCTGAGTGATAGTTTGGGGAAGAATCGTGATATCATGAATGATCTCCAGACTAAGCTTTCTCATCTACCTCCCGAGGAAAGGCAGGAGTTTTCGGCATTACTGCAGGAGTACCCGCAAGTGTTCCGTGCCACTCCAGGAAGAACTACTGTGTTGATGCATGATGTCGATGTTGGAGACGCAAAGCCAATTAAACTGCCTCCTTACCGTGTGAACCCAGTGAAAGTTCCTCTCATCCAGAAGGAGCTTGGCTACCTGTTGGACCACAAGATGATTGAGCCCTGTCAGAGTGAGTGGAGTTCTCCTGTCACTCTAGTCCCAAAGCCAGGTGGGTCACAGCGGCTTTGCATCGAATACAGACGTGTTAATCAGATAACCAAAACAGACACTTACCCTCTCCCTCGCGTGGAAGATTGCATAGACAACATTGGAAAGGCTAGGTACATAAGTAAGTTTGATTTGTTAAAGGGATACTGGCAATACCTATGACTGAACGTGCTAGGGAGATCTCATGTTTTGTAACACTAGGAAAGGCTTTTGCATGTTCTGTAATGCCATATGGTATGAAGAATGCACCAGCCACATTTCAGAAGCTCATGAATGTTGTAACAGAGGGTTTGGCAGGGTGTGTTGTTTATATTGATGATGTATTAATCTTCAGTGACAACTGGAAAGATCACCTATGCCATGTCAGTAAATTTCTTGAGCGTTTGGTTCAGGCTAATCTTGTAGCTAATTTATCAAAGTGTGAGTTTGGTCAAGCTAAAGTTCAGTACCTCGGGTACGTAATTGGTGATGGACATGTTGCACCACCAGCAGCTAAGGTTCAGGTTATAAGTGATCTTCCCAGACCTAAAAGT
>NW_027644505.1:0-4995 GCF_032717465.1 Coenobita brevimanus
GAAAACAGTTTTATAAGTTATTTCAAGTGACAGTGCACAACACAGTGTAAATAAAATAGAAATGTAAATAACATAAATAAAATAGAGAACGTAAATAGAAATGTAAATGAGTAGTATTATAAGAATACGAGTATATACCCTAGGAGTAATGAAAGTGAAAATTTCACTCTAGCATGTCTGAATGCTATGAGTTATGAGAGTGAAGATGAAAGTGACATTCACTCTCAATGCCAGTATACAGGACGAGAAAGTGAATGCTACGTATTTTACTGAAAGAAATTGAATCCCTACAGTGACAATAAACTAATACTACTGAAGGAAACTTATGAATAAAGACTGTAGATATATATAAGTGTTATATAGTAATAGAAATATAAAGTGTGAGGGGTTTTATGAATAATAAATGACAGACTACTAAGAACGAACTAGTGCCAGTGCGACGATCAGAAGCGCTCGTAATTTCCATTGCTTTCACAGTGTTTTTTTTTTTAGTATGGATCCCAAACTACTTGAAAATTGTAGAATAGTGTTTATAGTGTTTGTATCTGGCTGTGGTAATCATATTACGGGTTGTCGGGAAGTGTAAAGTGGAGACTTCGTTACCCTACTTCAGAGGTCTCCACAAGTCCTACGGTAACTGACGAAGGCTCAAAAATCATTCCAGGAGAAAGCTGAAGGTATGTGCCATAAGCATATGTAATTTTATTATTCTAGGACTAATAACTGATTTTTGGCAAATATTTTTTGAGAGTCTGTCGGAGCCCAAATAACCCCGCGGCACACGCAAGTCATTGGTAAACAAGCCCGTGGTGTAGGGGTTAAACTTACTAAGGAATTTCAGTAGGTTATGATCGGTATAAATGACTATGGGGTCAAAACCAGAACACAAAATGAAAAATACTGTAAACCCAAAATCAAGGCCAAAAGCTCTTTCTCAATAGTTGAGTAGTTCTTTTGAGGTGGAGTGAACTTCTTACTGTAATAAGATACAGGATGTTCAATACCCTGATCATCCTCTTGCAGCAAAACAGCCCCAGCTCCTGTATCACTTGCATCAACAGACATCTTAAAAGGCTTAGCAAAATTTGGAGTAGCGAGCACTGGCTGACTTAATAGGATAGCTTTAAGTTTGTTGAAAGAGGATTCACAGTTATCGGTCCAGACAAATTCAACTCCCTTTTTCAGGAGGTCTGTAAGTGGTGATACAATAATTGAAAAGTTAAAAACAAAACTCCTGTAATAACCTACCATTCCCAAAAATCTTTGTAGCTCTTTCCTACTTTTAGGTCTGGGAAGATCACTTATAACCTGAACCTTAGCTGCTGGTGGTGCAACATGTCCATCACCAATTACGTACCCAAGGTACTGAACTTTAGCTTGACCAAACTCACACTTTGATAAATTAGCTACAAGATTAGCCTGAACCAAACGCTCAAGAAATTTATTGACATGGCATAGGTGATCTTTCCAGTTGTCACTGAAGATTAATACATCATCAATATAAACAACACACCCTGCCAAACCCTCTGTTACAACATTCATGAGCTTCTGAAAAGTGGCTGGTGCATTCTTCATACCATATGGCATTACAGAACATGCAAAAGTCTTTCCAAGTGTTACAAAACATGAGATCTCCCTAGCACGTTCAGTCATAGGTACTTGCCAGTATCCCTTTAACAAATCAAACTTACTTATGTACCTAGCCTTTCCGATCTTGTCTATGCAATCTTCCACGCGAGGGAGAGGGTAAGTGTCTGTTTTGGTTATCTGATTAACACGTCTGTATTCGATGCAAAGCCACTGTGACCCACCTGGCTTAGGGACTAGAGTGACAGCAGAACTCCACTCGCTCTGACAGGGCTCAATCATCTTGTGGTCCAACAGGTAGCCAAGCTCCTTCTGGATGAGAGGAACTTTCACTGGGTTCACACGGTAAGGAGGCAGTTTAATTGGCTTTGCGTCTCCAACATCGACATCATGCATCAACACAGTAGTTCTTCCTGGAGTGGCACGGAACACTTGCGGGTACTCCTGCAGTAATGCCGAAAACTCCTGCCTTTCCTTGGGAGGTAGATGAGAAAGCTTAGTCTGGAGATCATTCATGATATCAGGATTCTTCCCCAAACTATCACTCAGGCTCATACTGCATGGGAGAGCTTCACTTGCGGACTCGGGTGGAACAGCTACAGTGCAGACTGGATTATTTTCGTCCCGCCTGTGATATAACTTTATCATGTTGATGTGACATAGTTGCTTGTTCTTTCTACGATCTGGTGTGGCGATGACATAGTTGACATCACTGAGTTTCTTCTCCACGAAATAAGGACCACTAAACTTGGCTTGAAGAGGTTGCCCATGAACTGGTAGCAGAATCAAAACCTGATCTCCTGGCTGAAAGTGGCGTAACCTGGACTTCTTATCATACCAGGTCTTCATCTTCTCCTGAGCAGCTCCTAAATTCTCTCTCGCCAGCTGTAAAGCAGTGGACAGCCGTTCTTTGAACTTCATCACATACTCCAGCAGGTTGACGTCATCTTCCTCCGACAGCCAGCATTCCTTGAGTAACTTAAGGGGTCCTCTTACTTCATGGCCAAACAGTAGTTCAAAAGGTGAGAAGCCCAGTGATTCATTTGGAGATTCTCTTGCGGCAAACACAACGAATGGAAGACCTTTATCCCAGTCTTTCTGATGTTCCAAACAGTATTTCTTGAGCATCGATTTGAGTGTTTGATGATATCTCTCCAACGCTCCTTGGGTCTGGGGATGGTAAGCTGAAGACGTGATCTGGGTGATGCCCAACTCTTTCAGAGACTGCTTGAAAACATTTGACATGAAATTACTTCCCTGGTCTGACTGTACCTCCTTGGGCAGACCAAACTTTGTGAAGAACCCTAGCATTTCCTTAACCACGTTCTTTGCTGAGATATTTCTAAGTGGAATGGCTTCAGGATAACGAGTAGCCACATCAATCAGGGCCAACACATAAGAAAATCCTGAAGAAGTCTCAGGAAGAGGGCCCACAATATCCACCAAGACATGGGTGAATGGCGCCTCAAAAGGAGGAATGGGAACTAGAGGTGCAACCTTTTCGGTCTGATTACACTTCCCCACAACTTGACAGGTGTGACAAGACTTACAATACCAGGAAACATCCCTGAAGATACCTGGCCAGTAGAAGTGTTTCAAAATGCGTGCCACAGTCTTCCTCACTCCAAGGTGTCCTACCAAACTGGAATCATGAGCCACTCTAATGATATCCTGCCTACAAACACGAGGGATGACAACTTGATGTACAACCTCCCATTCACAGTCGGCTGATGCTGTTGGGGGTCTCCACTTCCTCATAAGTACTCCTGACACTACATAATAACAAGTAGAAGCACCGGCTGACTCTTCTTCACTGTAAGCAGAGTTAGCTAGACCTTTCAACTCAGGGTCAGCAACCTGCAACTCAACCAACTCTTGACGAGACAAATTATCAACACTACGGGGTACTGCCTCATCTGGTGAGTGGTCCAAATTAGCAAGAAAAGTGTCAGCTAGGATAACATCATCATCATCATTATCCTCTAAATCACCAGTAACTTTAGACTTAGCCCTAGTGACAGCACATGCAGGGAACACATCAGGGACATCACAATCCTGGGCTGCAGCCACTGGCTCACTAGACAACTGAGGAGCTGGACACACTTGACTTCCACCAATATCATTTCCAAGTAAGAAAGTTATACCTGACATTGGGAGTGTCTCAACCAACCCAATCATAACGGAACCATTAACAAAACCAGACTCTAAATTCACTCTGCACAGAGGGACAGAGAAGTAATTATTCCCTACACCTTGTAAGATTACAGTTTCATCAGAGGAATTAACATTAGAGTCTAGAACACTGGTCAGCATAAGGGATTGGCAAGCACCTGTATCACGATATATTTTAACTGATTTCCTGTCATTACTGCCCAGAGGACTGACAAAACCATCAGACAGGAAATTAGCACATGAACTCTTGAGAGTGTCACCCACGTTACTGTTCAAAAGAGGAGCTCCATCATGAGAATTTAAGTTACCCCTCAAAGCAGGTTCAGTTAACTCAGTTAAAGAATTCTGGGATCTCTCAAGAGTGGACACTAGACCAATTGACTGAATATTTAAAGACTCCTTTTTGTTCACATCACGCTGTCTCCTGAAAGATTTCTCCGTAGTATGACCAAGCTTACTACAGTAAGTACATTTACTTTTCTGAAATCTAGAGGTGGAGCTGGTATTTACTTCCTGAGAAACATCATCTTTATTCTCTTTCCTGTTACCTACACTCTGAGTAAAGGCAACGTACTTACTCTCAGCTTTCCCTTTTTCTCTAGAATATCTCTTGTGAGTGAGAACATATTCATCAGCTAAAACTGCAGCATCAGACAAATTATCTATTCTTCTCTCATCAAGATATAGGCTTACATCTTTACTAATACACCTCTTGAAATCCTCCAGCAAAATCATCTGCTTAAATTTACCAAAATCAGAATCCACATTCTTAGAATTTAACCACTGCTCTAACAGATCTTCTTTGATTCTTGCATACTCAACATGGGATTGCTTATCTTGCTTGTAAGTTGTCCTAAATTTTACTCTATAGGTTTCAGGAACAAGCTCATAGGCCTTAAGAATCAAGCTCTTAACTACATCATAATTATCAGATTGATCCTGAGGCAAAGATGCATAAGTTACTTGAGCTTTACCGGTGAGAACAGTATGAAGGAGTACTGGCCAATACTTTTTGGGCCAATTAAAACCTGTAGCTACCCTCTCAAACAACTGAAAATACTTTGTTAAATCAGATTCATTAAAAGGAGGGACAAGTTTAACATTTTTAGCCACATCAAAATCATCAGAGCTAGATGATCCAGTTCCACCTTGTTTCATGCGATACTCATGGTCTGCCTGAATCCTAGCAAGTTCAACTTGTGCCTCAGCCTCCTTAGCACGAGCCTCCTGCAGGGC
>NW_027644506.1:0-25974 GCF_032717465.1 Coenobita brevimanus
AGGAAAGAGCTACAAAGATTTTTGGGAATGGTAGGTTATTACAGGAGATTTGTTCTTAACTTTTCAATTCTTGTATCACCACTTACAGACCTACTGAAAAACGGAGTTAAATTTGTCTGGACCGATAACTGTGAATCTTCTTTCAACAAACTTAAAGCCATCCTATTAAGTCAGCCAGTGCTCGCTACTCCAAATTTTGCTAAGCGTTTTAAGATGTCTGTTGATGCAAGTGATACAGGAGCTGGGGCTGTTTTGCTGCAAGAGGATGATCAGGGTATTGAACACCCTGTGTCTTACTACAGTAAGAAGTTCACTCCACCTCAAAAGAACTACTCCACTATTGAGAAAGAGCTTTTGGCCTTGATTTTGGGTTTACAGCATTTTTCATTTTATTTGTGTTCTGGTTTTGACCCCATAGTCATTTATACCGATCATAATCCACTGAAATTCCTTAGTAAGTTTAAAGATAAAAATCAGAGGTTGACAAGATGGAGTCTACTTCTTCAGGAGTATTCATTAGACATACAACATGTCAAGGGGAAAGAAAATGTTATTCCAGATTGCTTATCAAGACTTTAGACAGATTGTTTTAGAGTAATAAGAAATTTCCTTTGTAAATTTCTTTTTCTTTGTGGGGAGGTGTTACATAGCCTATGATTTCATCATCCTTTGTGTAATTCTACCGTACAGTGTGCTGCCTGTTTGATCACGAGCGTGTTCTGCCTCAGTTCCCCCCTTCTACCGTTATAGTAGAGTAAGTCGTCCTTTCTGTTGTTCAGAGCAGGATTTTCAGCTCTTTGTCCCCATGGCTTCATTTGCGCGTCCTTCTTACAAGTTGTATCAAGCTCTGCTGACCCCTATATAATGAGCTCAATCTCTGCATCATTGCCACTTAGATCTGCTCCTCATTTTGTTCACATCTCTGTCCTCCCCTGTACAGTTGTTATTATTGTGAGTTTCTTAGGAAGTCTCCAACCATCTAGCAGCTGTGTGATTTGAGTATAAGTGTTATTGCATTTTGTTCTTGTACTGTTTAGCATAAGGTGTTGATTTGTAGGCCTAGTAAATTTTTGTAATTTATTTTGTCAGCCAGTGGTAATAATAGTTTGTATCTGTAATTATTTATCTTGCAATAACTGAGCATTACCCAGTGTATTTTCATTTTATCAGGGCTGACTTAGATAAATTTACTCATGCCAATTTCGTGTTAATAGAGGCTATTGCAGTTAACCATATATTTAACCTGTTTTTTGCCATTACATTATCCTTATGAGTCCTGAATGTTTTGTTGTTAGTTTGAGCATTAAACTTTAACTTGTAATTTTACCTAACTCTTTTGTTTCGAACCTGGAACTTTACGGGACAGTACCGATAGTGATTTTTAGTATTCTCACTTAGAGTGTACATTATCTTTCTCTGTTCCGTAACAATATATATATATATATATATATATATATATATATATATATATTTATATATATTCATATACATATATATACATAAACAAATATATATATATATGTATATGTATATATATGTGTGTATCTATCTATATATATATATATATATATCTATAAATATATATATATATATATATATATATATTGTTACGGAACAGAGAAAGATAATGTACACTTCAAGTGAGAACACCAAAAATCACCACTGTCCCGTAAAGTTCCAGGTTCAAAACAAAAGAGTTAGGTAAAATTACAAGTTAAAGTTTAATGCTCAAACTAACTACAAAACATTCAGGACTCATAAGGATAATGTAATGGCAAAAAACAGGTTAAATATATGGTTAACTGCAATAGCCTCTATTAACATGAAATTAGCAAGAGTAAATTTACCTAAGTCAGCCCTGATAAAATGAAAATACACTGGGTAATGCTCAGTTAATGCAAGATAAATTACAGATACAAAATATTATTAAAACTGGCTGACAAAATGAATCCTACATAAATTACAAAAACCTTACTAGGCCTAAGAATTAACCTTACGCTACACAGTACAAGAAAAAATGCAACAACAGTTATACTCAAATTACACAGCTGCTAGATGGTTGGAGACTTCCTGAGCACTCACAATAATAACTGTACAGGGGAGGACAGAGATGTGAACAAAATGAGGACTAGATCTAAGTGGCAATGATGCAGAGACTGAGCTCATTATATAGGGGCCGGCAGAGCTTGATACAACTTGTAAGAAGGACGCGCAAATGAAGCCACGGGGACAAAGAGTTGACAATCCCGCTCTGAACAACAGAAAGAACGACTTACTCTACTATAACGGTAGAAGGGGAGAGTGAGGTAGAACACGCTCGTGATCAAACAGGCAGCACACTGTACGTTAGAATTACACAAAGGATGATGAAATCATAGGCTATGTAACACCTCCCCACAAAGAAAAAGAAATTTACAAAGGAAATTTCTTATTACTCTAAAACAATCTGTCTAAAGTCTAGATAAGCAATCTGCAATAACATTTTCTTTCCCCTTGACATGTTGTATGTCTAATGAATACTCCTGAAGAAGTAGACTCCATCTTGTCAATCTCTGATTTTTATCTTTAACCCCTTAACCGCGGGGCGTCACTTTCGTGACGCTTGGGAGCAAGGGATCATACCGCGGGGCGTCGCTTTTGTGATTCTGTGTTATTTTGAATTCACCCGGGCTTCCAAGTGGGGGCTTATATCATCTATCAGTACTGCCAATGTCCAACACTAGTCAGCACTCCTAATCTCATCTGTACTCCCATCCATTGTTGACAATTTAGCCATTTCTCCCCGTTCTTGACTCCCCACCCAACCCCCCCACCAATACCCAATCCACTCGCCTGCCCGGCCGTGCTACGCTAAGTAAATCTTCCCAGGAAATTTTAACTGATTTCATCCATTGAAATAAGCCCTATGTCCTATTCTTATACCAAATAATATATACACGAAAGGAATAAGGTAAGTGAGAGTGCCAAACACCTGGAATTGGCTAATTATCACCTGACAACACCTCACGTGCACTCGTTCGCTAATTTTCGCTGTTTTTTTCCCCTTGAAATATGCCCTATAATCTATTTTCGTAATAAATATACATGTAAGGAGGGAAGGGAGAAGCCTAAGTGATATTTACATTCACCTGGAACTACCTAATTTATAATGTATTGTCTAGATTTCCTGCCAATCATATCAGTGCTAAACAAAGATGTTTCAAGATCTAACATTGGTAGCTCTGAAAATATATCTCCTAAGTAGGCCTCTAATCTATTTTCGAAATAAATATACATGTAAGGAGGGAAGGGAGAAGCCTAAGTGATATTTACATTCACCTGGAACTACCAAATTTATAATGTATTGTCTAGATTTCCTGCCAATCATATCAGTGCTAGACTTAGCTGTTTCAAGAAGTAATATTGGTAACCCTGAATAACCCCTTAGCAGGCCTCCACGCTAGCCCTCCGTTATCAGGTTACTCCCAACTTCCGAAGTGAGAGTACGTATGTTTCTTCTTGCTGACTTCAAGGCCTTTTTTCACCCCCATGCAAATGGCCCTGTGACCTTTACCCCCTACTAAACCTCGTGTGGAAAGAGGTAAAGGGCTGACAATTGATAAAAGAGTGACTACGATCTTTTTATTGAGTAAAACAGTGCAAGTGGAATTGTAAATAATGTGTAAATAATGTGTAAACAGCAAGTGAAAGTAATGAACGTAAATATACGTGAACAATGGAAAACAGTTTTATAAGTTATTTCAAGTGACAGTGCACAACACAGTGTAAATAAAATAGAAATGTAAATAACATAAATAAAATAGAGAACGTAAATGGAAATGTAAATGAGTAGTATTATAAGAATACGAGTATATACCCTAGGAGTAATGAAAGTGAAAATTTCACTCTAGCATGTCTGAATGCTATGAGTTATGAGAGTGAAGATGAAAGTGACATTCACTCTCAATGCCAGTATACAGGACGAGAAAGTGAATGCTACGTATTTTACTGAAAGAAATTGAATCCCTACAGTGACAATAAACTAATACTACTGAAGGAAACTTATGAATAAAGACTGTAGATATATATAAGTGTTATATAGTAATAGAAATATAAAGTGTGAGGGGTTTTATGAATAATAAATGACAGACTACTAAGAACGAACTAGTGCCAGTGCGACGATCAGAAGCGCTCGTAATTTCCATTGCTTTCACAGTGTTTTTTTTAGTATGGATCCCAAACTACTTGAAAATTGTAGAATAGTGTTTATAGTGTTTGTATCTGGCTGTGGTAATCATATTACGGGTTGTCGGGAAGTGTAAAGTGGAGACTTCGTTACCCTACTTCAGAGGTCTCCACAAGTCCTACGGTAACTGACGAAGGCTCAAAAATCATTCCAGGAGAAAGCTGAAGGTATGTGCCATAAGCATATGTAATTTTATTATTCTAGGACTAATAACTGATTTTTGGCAAATATTTTTTGAGAGTCTGTCGGAGCCCAAATAACCCCGCGGCACACGCAAGTCATTGGTAAACAAGCCCGCGGTGTAGGGGTTAAACTTACTAAGGAATTTCAGTAGGTTATGATCGGTATAAATGACTATGGGGTCAAAACCAGAACACAAAATGAAAAATGCTGTAAACCCAAAATCAAGGCCAAAAGCTCTTTCTCAATAGTTGAGTAGTTCTTTTGAGGTGGAGTGAACTTCTTACTGTAATAAGATACAGGATGTTCAATACCCTGATCATCCTCTTGCAGCAAAACAGCCCCAGCTCCTGTATCACTTGCATCAACAGACATCTTAAAACGCTTAGCAAAATTTGGAGTAGCGAGCACTGGCTGACTTAATAGGATAGCTTTAAGTTTGTTGAAAGAGGATTCACAGTTATCGGTCCAGACAAATTCAACTCCCTTTTTCAGGAGGTCTGTAAGTGGTGATACAATAATTGAAAAGTTAAAAACAAAACTCCTGTAATAACCTACCATTCCCAAAAATCTTTGTAGCTCTTTCCTACTTTTAGGTCTGGGAAGATCACTTATAACCTGAACCTTAGCTGCTGGTGGTGCAACATGTCCATCACCAATTACGTACCCAAGGTACTGAACTTTAGCTTGACCAAACTCACACTTTGATAAATTAGCTACAAGATTAGCCTGAACCAAACGCTCAAGAAATTTATTGACATGGCATAGGTGATCTTTCCAGTTGTCACTGAAGATTAATACATCATCAATATAAACAACACACCCTGCCAAACCCTCTGTTACAACATTCATGAGCTTCTGAAAAGTGGCTGGTGCATTCTTCATACCATATGGCATTACAGAACATGCAAAAGTCTTTCCAAGTGTTACAAAACATGAGATCTCCCTAGCACGTTCAGTCATAGGTACTTGCCAGTATCCCTTTAACAAATCAAACTTACTTATGTACCTAGCCTTTCCGATCTTGTCTATGCAATCTTCCACGCGAGGGAGAGGGTAAGTGTCTGTTTTGGTTATCTGATTAACACGTCTGTATTCGATGCAAAGCCACTGTGACCCACCTGGCTTAGGGACTAGAGTGACAGCAGAACTCCACTCGCTCTGACAGGGCTCAATCATCTTGTGGTCCAACAGGTAGCCAAGCTCCTTCTGGATGAGAGGAACTTTCACTGGGTTCACACGGTAAGGAGGCAGTTTAATTGGCTTTGCGTCTCCAACATCGACATCATGCATCAACACAGTAGTTCTTCCTGGAGTGGCACGGAACACTTGCGGGTACTCCTGCAGTAATGCCGAAAACTCCTGCCTTTCCTTGGGAGGTAGATGAGAAAGCTTAGTCTGGAGATCATTCATGATATCAGGATTCTTCCCCAAACTATCACTCAGGCTCATACTGCATGGGAGAGCTTCACTTGCGGACTCGGGTGGAACAGCTACAGTGCAGACTGGATTATTTTCGTCCCGCCTGTGATATAACTTTATCATGTTGATGTGGCATAGTTGCTTGTTCTTTCTACGATCTGGTGTGGCGATGACATAGTTGACATCACTGAGTTTCTTCTCCACGAAATAAGGACCACTAAACTTGGCTTGAAGAGGTTGCCCATGAACTGGTAGCAGAATCAAAACCTGATCTCCTGGCTGAAAGTGGCGTAACCTGGACTTCTTATCATACCAGGTCTTCATCTTCTCCTGAGCAGCTCCTAAATTCTCTCTCGCCAGCTGTAAAGCAGTGGACAGCCGTTCTTTGAACTTCATCACATACTCCAGCAGGTTGACGTCATCTTCCTCCGACAGCCAGCATTCCTTGAGTAACTTAAGGGGTCCTCTTACTTCATGGCCAAACAGTAGTTCAAAAGGTGAGAAGCCCAGTGATTCATTTGGAGATTCTCTTGCGGCAAACACAACGAATGGAAGACCTTTATCCCAGTCTTTCTGATGTTCCAAACAGTATTTCTTGAGCATCGATTTGAGTGTTTGATGATATCTCTCCAACGCTCCTTGGGTCTGGGGATGGTAAGCTGAAGACGTGATCTGGGTGATGCCCAACTCTTTCAGAGACTGCTTGAAAACATTTGACATGAAATTACTTCCCTGGTCTGACTGTACCTCCTTGGGCAGACCAAACTTTGTGAAGAACCCTAGCATTTCCTTAACCACGTTCTTTGCTGAGATATTTCTAAGTGGAATGGCTTCAGGATAACGAGTAGCCACATCAATCAGGGCCAACACATAAGAAAATCCTGAAGAAGTCTCAGGAAGAGGGCCCACAATATCCACCAAGACATGGGTGAATGGCGCCTCAAAAGGAGGAATGGGAACTAGAGGTGCAACCTTTTCGGTCTGATTACACTTCCCCACAACTTGACAGGTGTGACAAGACTTACAATACCAGGAAACATCCCTGAAGATACCTGGCCAGTAGAAGTGTTTCAAAATGCGTGCCACAGTCTTCCTCACTCCAAGGTGTCCTACCAAACTGGAATCATGAGCCACTCTAATGATATCCTGCCTACAAACACGAGGGATGACAACTTGATGTACAACCTCCCATTCACAGTCGGCTGATGCTGTTGGGGGTCTCCACTTCCTCATAAGTACTCCTGACACTACATAATAACAAGTAGAAGCACCGGCTGACTCTTCTTCACTGTAAGCAGAGTTAGCTAGACCTTTCAACTCAGGGTCAGCAACCTGCAACTCAACCAACTCTTGACGAGACAAATTATCAACACTACGGGGTACTGCCTCATCTGGTGAGTGGTCCAAATTAGCAAGAAAAGTGTCAGCTAGGATAACATCATCATCATCATTATCCTCTAAATCACCAGTAACTTTAGACTTAGCCCTAGTGACAGCACATGCAGGGAACACATCAGGGACATCACAATCCTGGGCTGCAGCCACTGGCTCACTAGACAACTGAGGAGCTGGACACACTTGACTTCCACCAATATCATTTCCAAGTAAGAAAGTTATACCTGACATTGGGAGTGTCTCAACCAACCCAATCATAACGGAACCATTAACAAAACCAGACTCTAAATTCACTCTGCACAGAGGGACAGAGAAGTAATTATTCCCTACACCTTGTAAGATTACAGTTTCATCAGAGGAATTAACATTAGAGTCTAGAACACTGGTCAGCATAAGGGATTGGCAAGCACCTGTATCACGATATATTTTAACTGATTTCCTGTCATTACTGCCCAGAGGACTGACAAAACCATCAGACAGGAAATTAGCACATGAACTCTTGAGAGTGTCACCCACGTTACTGTTCAAAAGAGGAGCTCCATCATGAGAATTTAAGTTACCCCTCAAAGCAGGTTCAGTTAACTCAGTTAAAGAATTCTGGGATCTCTCAAGAGTGGACACTAGACCAATTGACTGAATATTTAAAGACTCCTTTTTGTTCACATCACGCTGTCTCCTGAAAGATTTCTCCGTAGTATGACCAAGCTTACTACAGTAAGTACATTTACTTTTCTGAAATCTAGAGGTGGAGCTGGTATTTACTTCCTGAGAAACATCATCTTTATTCTCTTTCCTGTTACCTATACTCTGAGTAAAGGCAACGTACTTACTCTCAGCTTTCCCTTTTTCTCTAGAATATCTCTTGTGAGTGAGAACATATTCATCAGCTAAAACTGCAGCATCAGACAAATTATCTATTCTTCTCTCATCAAGATATAGGCTTACATCTTTACTAATACACCTCTTGAAGTCCTCCAGCAAAATCATCTGCTTAAATTTGTCAAAATCAGAATCCACATTCTTAGAATTTAACCACTGCTCTAACAGATCTTTGATTTTTGCATACTCAACATGGGATTGCTTATCTTGCTTGTAAGTTGTCCTAAATTTTACTCTATAGGTTTCAGGAACAAGCTCATAGGCCTTAAGAATCAAGCTCTTAACTACATCATAATTATCAGATTGATCCTGAGGCAAAGATGCATAAGTTACTTGAGCTTTACCGGTGAGAACAGTATGAAGGAGTACTGGCCAATACTTTTTGGGCCAATTAAAACCTGTAGCTACCCTCTCAAACAACTGAAAATACTTTGTTAAATCAGATTCATTAAAAGGAGGGACAAGTTTAACATTTTTAGCCACATCAAAATCATCAGAGCTAGATGATCCAGTTCCACCTTGTTTCATGCGATACTCATGGTCTGCCTGAATCCTAGCAAGTTCAACTTGTGCCTCAGCCTCCTTAGCACGAGCCTCCTGCAGGGCTAGCTGTAACTTAGCTAATTCAATCTGCGTTTGCTCATTTGGAGGAGTTACATTAAACAAGCTTTCATCAATCATGTCAGCAATTTGATCTTTAGAATGATGAGAGTGAACAGCAATTCCCAATTGTTGAGCAACAAGCATAAGTTCATTCTTTGTTCTGTTTCCTACATCCAACACTGTTTACACATTTGACAAAAAAATCTTTGGCTTCATCAAGTGTAGTAATAGAAGACATCATGAATAAATCACAGTCACAAAATATCAAGCAATATCCTTATGATAATAACCTGAATATCCTGGCGAGGTCGCCAAATTTATGTTACGGAACAGAGAAAGATAATGTACACTTCAAGTGAGAACACCAAAAATCACCACTGTCCCGTAAAGTTCCAGGTTCAAAACAAAAGAGTTAGGTAAAATTACAAGTTAAAGTTTAATGCTCAAACTAACTACAAAACATTCAGGACTCATAAGGATAATGTAATGGCAAAAACAGGTTAAATATATGGTTAACTGCAATAGCCTCTATTAACATGAAATTAGCAAGAGTAAATTTACCTAAGTCAGCCCTGATAAAATGAAAATACACTGGGTAATGCTCAGTTAATGCAAGATAAATTACAGATACAAAATATTATTAAAACTGGCTGACAAAATGAATCCTACATAAATTACAAAAACCTTACTAGGCCTAAGAATTAACCTTACGCTACACAGTACAAGAAAAATGCAACAACAGTTATACTCAAATTACACAGCTGCTAGATGGTTGGAGACTTCCTGAGCACTCACAATAATAACTGTACAGGGGAGGACAGAGATGTGAACAAAATGAGGACTAGATCTAAGTGGCAATGATGCAGAGACTGAGCTCATTATATAGGGGCCGGCAGAGCTTGATACAACTTGTAAGAAGGATGCGCAAATGAAGCCACGGGGACAAAGAGTTGACAATCCCGCTCTGAACAACAGAAAGAACGACTTACTCTACTATAACGGTAGAAGGGGAGAGTGAGGTAGAACACGCTCGTGATCAAACAGGCAGCACACTGTACGTTAGAATTACACAAAGGATGATGAAATCATAGGCTATGTAACACCTCCCCATTGAAAGAAAAAGAAATTTACAAAGGAAATTTCTTATTACTCTAAAACAATCTGTCTAAAGTCTAGATAAGCAATCTGCAATAACATTTTCTTTCCCCTTGACATGTTGTATGTCTAATGAATACTCCTGAAGAAGTAGACCCCATCTTGTCAATCTCTGATTTTTATCTTTAACCCCTTAACCGCGGGGCGTCACTTTCGTGACGCTTGGGAGCAAGGGATCATACCGCGGGGCGTCGCTTTTGTGATTCTGTGTTATTTTGAATTCACCCGGGCTTCCAAGTGGGGGCTTATATCATCTATCAGTACTGCCAATGTCCAACACTAGTCAGCACTCCTAATCTCATCTGTACTCCCATCCATTGTTGACAATTTAGCCATTTCTCCCCGTTCTTGACTCCCCTCCCTACCCCCCCTCCATTACCCTATCCTCTCGCCTGCCCGGCCGTGCTACGCTAAGTAAATCTTCCCTGGAAATTTTCACTGATTTCATCCATTGAAATAAGCCCTATGTCCTATTCTTATACCAAATAATATATACACGAAAGGAATAAGGTAAGTGAGAGTGCCAAACACCTGGAATTGGCTAATTATCACCTGACAACACCTCACGTGCACTCGTTCGCTAATTTTCGCTGTTTTTTTCCCTTGAAATATGCCCTATAATCTATTTTCGTAATAAATATACATGTAAGGAGGGAAGGGAGAAGCCTAAGTGATATTTACATTCACCTGGAACTACCTAATTTATAATGTATTGTCTAGATTTCCTGTCAATCATATCAGTGCTAAACAAAGATGTTTCAAGATCTAACATTGGTAGCTCTGAAAATATATCTCCTAAGTAGGCCTCTAATCTATTTTCGAAATAAATATACATGTAAGGAGGGAAGGGAGAAGCCTAAGTGATATTTACATTCACCTGGAACTACCAAATTTATAATGTATTGTCTAGATTTCCTGCCAATCATATCAGTGCTAGACTTAGCTGTTTCAAGAAGTAATATTGGTAACCCTGAATAACCCCTTAGCAGGCCTCCACGCTAGCCCTCCGTTATCAGGTTACTCCCAACTTCCGAAGTGAGAGTACGTATGTTTCTTCTTGCTGACTTCAAGGCCTTTTTTCACCCCCATGCAAATGGCCCTGTGACCTTTACCCCTACTAAACCTCGTGTGGAAAGAGGTAAAGGGCTGACAATTGATAAAAGAGTGACTACGATCTTTTTATTGAGTAAAACAGTGCAAGTGGAATTGTAAATAATGTGTAAATAATGTGTAAACAGCAAGTGAAAGTAATGAACGTAAATATACGTGAACAATGGAAAACAGTTTTATAAGTTATTTCAAGTGACAGTGCACAACACAGTGTAAATAAAATAGAAATGTAAATAACATAAATAAAATAGAGAACGTAAATAGAAATGTAAATGAGTAGTATTATAAGAATACGAGTATATACCCTAGGAGTAATGAAAGTGAAAATTTCACTCTAGCATGTCTGAATGCTATGAGTTATGAGAGTGAAGATGAAAGTGACATTCACTCTCAATGCCAGTATACAGGACGAGAAAGTGAATGCTACGTATTTTACTGAAAGAAATTGAATCCCTACAGTGACAATAAACTAATACTACTGAAGGAAACTTATGAATAAAGACTGTAGATATATATAAGTGTTATATAGTAATAGAAATATAAAGTGTGAGGGGTTTTATGAATAATAAATGACAGACTACTAAGAACGAACTAGTGCCAGTGCGACGATCAGAAGCGCTCGTAATTTCCATTGCTTTCACAGTGTTTTTTTTTTAGTATGGATCCCAAACTACTTGAAAATTGTAGAATAGTGTTTATAGTGTTTGTATCTGGCTGTGGTAATCATATTACGGGTTGTCGGGAAGTGTAAAGTGGAGACTTCGTTACCCTACTTCAGAGGTCTCCACAAGTCCTACGGTAACTGACGAAGGCTCAAAAATCATTCCAGGAGAAAGCTGAAGGTATGTGCCATAAGCATATGTAATTTTATTATTCTAGGACTAATAACTGATTTTTGGCAAATATTTTTTGAGAGTCTGTCGGAGCCCAAATAACCCCGCGGCACACGCAAGTCATTGGTAAACAAGCCCGCGGTGTAGGGGTTAAACTTACTAAGGAATTTCAGTAGGTTATGATCGGTATAAATGACTATGGGGTCAAAACCAGAACACAAAATGAAAAATGCTGTAAACCCAAAATCAAGGCCAAAAGCTCTTTCTCAATAGTTGAGTAGTTCTTTTGAGGTGGAGTGAACTTCTTACTGTAATAAGATACAGGATGTTCAATACCCTGATCATCCTCTTGCAGCAAAACAGCCCCAGCTCCTGTATCACTTGCATCAACAGACATCTTAAAAGACTTAGCAAAATTTGGAGTAGCGAGCACTGGCTGACTTAATAGGATAGCTTTAAGTTTGTTGAAAGAGGATTCACAGTTATCGGTCCAGACAAATTCAACTCCTTTTTTCAGGAGGTCTGTAAGTGGTGATACAATAATTGAAAAGTTAAAAACAAAACTCCTGTAATAACCTACCATTCCCAAAAATCTTTGTAGCTCTTTCCTACTTTTAGGTCTGGGAAGATCACTTATAACCTGAACCTTAGCTGCTGGTGGTGCAACATGTCCATCACCAATTACGTACCCAAGGTACTGAACTTTAGCTTGACCAAACTCACACTTTGATAAATTAGCTACAAGATTAGCCTGAACCAAACGCTCAAGAAATTTATTGACATGGCATAGGTGATCTTTCCAGTTGTCACTGAAGATTAATACATCATCAATATAAACAACACACCCTGCCAAACCCTCTGTTACAACATTCATGAGCTTCTGAAAAGTGGCTGGTGCATTCTTCATACCATATGGCATTACAGAACATGCAAAAGTCTTTCCAAGTGTTACAAAACATGAGATCTCCCTAGCACGTTCAGTCATAGGTACTTGCCAGTATCCCTTTAACAAATCAAACTTACTTATGTACCTAGCCTTTCCGATCTTGTCTATGCAATCTTCCACGCGAGGGAGAGGGTAAGTGTCTGTTTTGGTTATCTGATTAACACGTCTGTATTCGATGCAAAGCCACTGTGACCCACCTGGCTTAGGGACTAGAGTGACAGCAGAACTCCACTCGCTCTGACAGGGCTCAATCATCTTGTGGTCCAACAGGTAGCCAAGCTCCTTCTGGATGAGAGGAACTTTCACTGGGTTCACACGGTAAGGAGGCAGTTTAATTGGCTTTGCGTCTCCAACATCGACATCATGCATCAACACAGTAGTTCTTCCTGGAGTGGCACGGAACACTTGCGGGTACTCCTGCAGTAATGCCGAAAACTCCTGCCTTTCCTTGGGAGGTAGATGAGAAAGCTTAGTCTGGAGATCATTCATGATATCAGGATTCTTCCCCAAACTATCACTCAGGCTCATACTGCATGGGAGAGCTTCACTTGCGGACTCGGGTGGAACAGCTACAGTGCAGACTGGATTATTTTCGTCCCGCCTGTGATATAACTTTATCATGTTGATGTGGCATAGTTGCTTGTTCTTTCTACGATCTGGTGTGGCGATGACATAGTTGACATCACTGAGTTTCTTCTCCACGAAATAAGGACCACTAAACTTGGCTTGAAGAGGTTGCCCATGAACTGGTAGCAGAATCAAAACCTGATCTCCTGGCTGAAAGTGGCGTAACCTGGACTTCTTATCATACCAGGTCTTCATCTTCTCCTGAGCAGCTCCTAAATTCTCTCTCGCCAGCTGTAAAGCAGTGGACAGCCGTTCTTTGAACTTCATCACATACTCCAGCAGGTTGACGTCATCTTCCTCCGACAGCCAGCATTCCTTGAGTAACTTAAGGGGTCCTCTTACTTCATGGCCAAACAGTAGTTCAAAAGGTGAGAAGCCCAGTGATTCATTTGGAGATTCTCTTGCGGCAAACACAACGAATGGAAGACCTTTATCCCAGTCTTTCTGATGTTCCAAACAGTATTTCTTTGAGCATCGATTTGAGTGTTTGATGATATCTCTCCAACGCTCCTTGGGTCTGGGGATGGTAAGCTGAAGACGTGATCTGGGTGATGCCCAACTCTTTCAGAGACTGCTTGAAAACATTTGACATGAAATTACTTCCCTGGTCTGACTGTACCTCCTTGGGCAGACCAAACTTTGTGAAGAACCCTAGCATTTCCTTAACCACGTTCTTTGCTGAGATATTTCTAAGTGGAATGGCTTCAGGATAACGAGTAGCCACATCAATCAGGGCCAACACATAAGAAAATCCTGAAGAAGTCTCAGGAAGAGGGCCCACAATATCCACCAAGACATGGGTGAATGGCGCCTCAAAAGGAGGAATGGGAACTAGAGGTGCAACCTTTTCGGTCTGATTACACTTCCCCACAACTTGACAGGTGTGACAAGACTTACAATACCAGGAAACATCCCTGAAGATACCTGGCCAGTAGAAGTGTTTCAAAATGCGTGCCACAGTCTTCCTCACTCCAAGGTGTCCTACCAAACTGGAATCATGAGCCACTCTAATGATATCCTGCCTACAAACACGAGGGATGACAACTTGATGTACAACCTCCCATTCACAGTCGGCTGATGCTGTTGGGGGTCTCCACTTCCTCATAAGTACTCCTGACACTACATAATAACAAGTAGAAGCACCGGCTGACTCTTCTTCACTGTAAGCAGAGTTAGCTAGACCTTTCAACTCAGGGTCAGCAACCTGCAACTCAACCAACTCTTGACGAGACAAATTATCAACACTACGGGGTACTGCCTCATCTGGTGAGTGGTCCAAATTAGCAAGAAAAGTGTCAGCTAGGATAACATCATCATCATCATTATCCTCTAAATCACCAGTAACTTTAGACTTAGCCCTAGTGACAGCACATGCAGGGAACACATCAGGGACATCACAATCCTGGGCTGCAGCCACTGGCTCACTAGACAACTGAGGAGCTGGACACACTTGACTTCCACCAATATCATTTCCAAGTAAGAAAGTTATACCTGACATTGGGAGTGTCTCAACCAACCCAATCATAACGGAACCATTAACAAAACCAGACTCTAAATTCACTCTGCACAGAGGGACAGAGAAGTAATTATTCCCTACACCTTGTAAGATTACAGTTTCATCAGAGGAATTAACATTAGAGTCTAGAACACTGGTCAGCATAAGGGATTGGCAAGCACCTGTATCACGATATATTTTAACTGATTTCCTGTCATTACTGCCCAGAGGACTGACAAAACCATCAGACAGGAAATTAGCACATGAACTCTTGAGAGTGTCACCCACGTTACTGTTCAAAAGAGGAGCTCCATCATGAGAATTTAAGTTACCCCTCAAAGCAGGTTCAGTTAACTCAGTTAAAGAATTCTGGGATCTCTCAAGAGTGGACACTAGACCAATTGACTGAATATTTAAAGACTCCTTTTTGTTCACATCACGCTGTCTCCTGAAAGATTTCTCCGTAGTATGACCAAGCTTACTACAGTAAGTACATTTACTTTTCTGAAATCTAGAGGTGGAGCTGGTATTTACTTCCTGAGAAACATCATCTTTATTCTCTTTCCTGTTACCTATACTCTGAGTAAAGGCAACGTACTTACTCTCAGCTTTCCCTTTTTCTCTAGAATATCTCTTGTGAGTGAGAACATATTCATCAGCTAAAACTGCAGCATCAGACAAATTATCTATTCTTCTCTCATCAAGATATAGGCTTACATCTTTACTAATACACCTCTTGAAGTCCTCCAGCAAAATCATCTGCTTAAATTTGTCAAAATCAGAATCCACATTCTTAGAATTTAACCACTGCTCTAACAGATCTTTGATTTTTGCATACTCAACATGGGATTGCTTATCTTGCTTGTAAGTTGTCCTAAATTTTACTCTATAGGTTTCAGGAACAAGCTCATAGGCCTTAAGAATCAAGCTCTTAACTACATCATAATTATCAGATTGATCCTGAGGCAAAGATGCATAAGTTACTTGAGCTTTACCGGTGAGAACAGTATGAAGGAGTACTGGCCAATACTTTTTGGGCCAATTAAAACCTGTAGCTACCCTCTCAAACAACTGAAAATACTTTGTTAAATCAGATTCATTAAAAGGAGGGACAAGTTTAACATTTTTAGCCACATCAAAATCATCAGAGCTAGATGATCCAGTTCCACCTTGTTTCATGCGATACTCATGGTCTGCCTGAATCCTAGCAAGTTCAACTTGTGCCTCAGCCTCCTTAGCACGAGCCTCCTGCAGGGCTAGCTGTAACTTAGCTAATTCAATCTGCGTTTGCTCATTTGGAGGAGTTACATTAAACAAGCTTTCATCAATCATGTCAGCAATTTGATCTTTAGAATGATGAGAGTGAACAGCAATTCCCAATTGTTGAGCAACAAGCATAAGTTCATTCTTTGTTCTGTTTCCTACATCCAACACTGTTTACACATTTGACAAAAAAATCTTTGGCTTCATCAAGTGTAGTAATAGAAGACATCATGAATAAATCACAGTCACAAAATATCAAGCAATATCCTTATGATAATAACCTGAATATCCTGGCGAGGTCGCCAAATTTATGTTACGGAACAGAGAAAGATAATGTACACTTCAAGTGAGAACACCAAAAATCACCACTGTCCCGTAAAGTTCCAGGTTCAAAACAAAAGAGTTAGGTAAAATTACAAGTTAAAGTTTAATGCTCAAACTAACTACAAAACATTCAGGACTCATAAGGATAATGTAATGGCAAAAAACAGGTTAAATATATGGTTAACTGCAATAGCCTCTATTAACATGAAATTAGCAAGAGTAAATTTACCTAAGTCAGCCCTGATAAAATGAAAATACACTGGGTAATGCTCAGTTAATGCAAGATAAATTACAGATACAAAATATTATTAAAACTGGCTGACAAAATGAATCCTACATAAATTACAAAAACCTTACTAGGCCTAAGAATTAACCTTACGCTACACAGTACAAGAAAAAATGCAACAACAGTTATACTCAAATTACACAGCTGCTAGATGGTTGGAGACTTCCTGAGCACTCACAATAATAACTGTACAGGGGAGGACAGAGATGTGAACAAAATGAGGACTAGATCTAAGTGGCAATGATGCAGAGACTGAGCTCATTATATAGGGGCCGGCAGAGCTTGATACAACTTGTAAGAAGGATGCGCAAATGAAGCCACGGGGACAAAGAGTTGACAATCCCGCTCTGAACAACAGAAAGAACGACTTACTCTACTATAACGGTAGAAGGGGAGAGTGAGGTAGAACACGCTCGTGATCAAACAGGCAGCACACTGTACGTTAGAATTACACAAAGGATGATGAAATCATAGGCTATGTAACACCTCCCCACAAAGAAAAAGAAATTTACAAAGGAAATTTCTTATTACTCTAAAACAATCTGTCTAAAGTCTAGATAAGCAATCTGCAATAACATTTTCTTTCCCCTTGACATGTTGTATGTCTAATGAATACTCCTGAAGAAGTAGACCCCATCTTGTCAATCTCTGATTTTTATCTTTAACCCCTTAACCGCGGGGCGTCACTTTCGTGACGCTTGGGAGCAAGGGATCATACCGCGGGGCGTCGCTTTTGTGATTCTGTGTTATTTTGAATTCACCCGGGCTTCCAAGTGGGGGCTTATATCATCTATCAGTACTGCCAATGTCCAACACTAGTCAGCACTCCTAATCTCATCTGTACTCCCATCCATTGTTGACAATTTAGCCATTTCTCCCCGTTCTTGACTCCCCTCCCTACCCCCCCTCCATTACCCTATCCTCTCGCCTGCCCGGCCGTGCTACGCTAAGTAAATCTTCCCTGGAAATTTTCACTGATTTCATCCATTGAAATAAGCCCTATGTCCTATTCTTATACCAAATAATATATACACGAAAGGAATAAGGTAAGTGAGAGTGCCAAACACCTGGAATTGGCTAATTATCACCTGACAACACCTCACGTGCACTCGTTCGCTAATTTTCGCTGTTTTTTTTCCCTTGAAATATGCCCTATAATCTATTTTCGTAATAAATATACATGTAAGGAGGGAAGGGAGAAGCCTAAGTGATATTTACATTCACCTGGAACTACCTAATTTATAATGTATTGTCTAGATTTCCTGTCAATCATATCAGTGCTAAACAAAGATGTTTCAAGATCTAACATTGGTAGCTCTGAAAATATATCTCCTAAGTAGGCCTCTAATCTATTTTCGAAATAAATATACATGTAAGGAGGGAAGGGAGAAGCCTAAGTGATATTTACATTCACCTGGAACTACCAAATTTATAATGTATTGTCTAGATTTCCTGCCAATCATATCAGTGCTAGACTTAGCTGTTTCAAGAAGTAATATTGGTAACCCTGAATAACCCCTTAGCAGGCCTCCACGCTAGCCCTCCGTTATCAGGTTACTCCCAACTTCCGAAGTGAGAGTACGTATGTTTCTTCTTGCTGACTTCAAGGCCTTTTTTCACCCCCATGCAAATGGCCCTGTGACCTTTACCCCTACTAAACCTCGTGTGGAAAGAGGTAAAGGGCTGACAATTGATAAAAGAGTGACTACGATCTTTTTATTGAGTAAAACAGTGCAAGTGGAATTGTAAATAATGTGTAAATAATGTGTAAACAGCAAGTGAAAGTAATGAACGTAAATATACGTGAACAATGGAAAACAGTTTTATAAGTTATTTCAAGTGACAGTGCACAACACAGTGTAAATAAAATAGAAATGTAAATAACATAAATAAAATAGAGAACGTAAATAGAAATGTAAATGAGTAGTATTATAAGAATACGAGTATATACCCTAGGAGTAATGAAAGTGAAAATTTCACTCTAGCATGTCTGAATGCTATGAGTTATGAGAGTGAAGATGAAAGTGACATTCACTCTCAATGCCAGTATACAGGACGAGAAAGTGAATGCTACGTATTTTACTGAAAGAAATTGAATCCCTACAGTGACAATAAACTAATACTACTGAAGGAAACTTATGAATAAAGACTGTAGATATATATAAGTGTTATATAGTAATAGAAATATAAAGTGTGAGGGGTTTTATGAATAATAAATGACAGACTACTAAGAACGAACTAGTGCCAGTGCGACGATCAGAAGCGCTCGTAATTTCCATTGCTTTCACAGTGTTTTTTTTAGTATGGATCCCAAACTACTTGAAAATTGTAGAATAGTGTTTATAGTGTTTGTATCTGGCTGTGGTAATCATATTACGGGTTGTCGGGAAGTGTAAAGTGGAGACTTCGTTACCCTACTTCAGAGGTCTCCACAAGTCCTACGGTAACTGACGAAGGCTCAAAAATCATTCCAGGAGAAAGCTGAAGGTATGTGCCATAAGCATATGTAATTTTATTATTCTAGGACTAATAACTGATTTTTGGCAAATATTTTTTGAGAGTCTGTCGGAGCCCAAATAACCCCGCTGCACACGCAAGTCATTGGTAAACAAGCCCGCGGTGTAGGGGTTAAACTTACTAAGGAATTTCAGTAGGTTATGATCGGTATAAATGACTATGGGGTCAAAACCAGAACACAAAATGAAAAATGCTGTAAACCCAAAATCAAGGCCAAAAGCTCTTTCTCAATAGTTGAGTAGTTCTTTTGAGGTGGAGTGAACTTCTTACTGTAATAAGATACAGGATGTTCAATACCCTGATCATCCTCTTGCAGCAAAACAGCCCCAGCTCCTGTATCACTTGCATCAACAGACATCTTAAAAGACTTAGCAAAATTTGGAGTAGCGAGCACTGGCTGACTTAATAGGATAGCTTTAAGTTTGTTGAAAGAGGATTCACAGTTATCGGTCCAGACAAATTCAACTCCTTTTTTCAGGAGGTCTGTAAGTGGTGATACAATAATTGAAAAGTTAAAAACAAAACTCCTGTAATAACCTACCATTCCCAAAAATCTTTGTAGCTCTTTCCTACTTTTAGGTCTGGGAAGATCACTTATAACCTGAACCTTAGCTGCTGGTGGTGCAACATGTCCATCACCAATTACGTACCCAAGGTACTGAACTTTAGCTTGACCAAACTCACACTTTGATAAATTAGCTACAAGATTAGCCTGAACCAAACGCTCAAGAAATTTATTGACATGGCATAGGTGATCTTTCCAGTTGTCACTGAAGATTAATACATCATCAATATAAACAACACACCCTGCCAAACCCTCTGTTACAACATTCATGAGCTTCTGAAAAGTGGCTGGTGCATTCTTCATACCATATGGCATTACAGAACATGCAAAAGTCTTTCCAAGTGTTACAAAACATGAGATCTCCCTAGCACGTTCAGTCATAGGTACTTGCCAGTATCCCTTTAACAAATCAAACTTACTTATGTACCTAGCCTTTCCGATCTTGTCTATGCAATCTTCCACGCGAGGGAGAGGGTAAGTGTCTGTTTTGGTTATCTGATTAACACGTCTGTATTCGATGCAAAGCCACTGTGACCCACCTGGCTTAGGGACTAGAGTGACAGCAGAACTCCACTCGCTCTGACAGGGCTCAATCATCTTGTGGTCCAACAGGTAGCCAAGCTCCTTCTGGATGAGAGGAACTTTCACTGGGTTCACACGGTAAGGAGGCAGTTTAATTGGCTTTGCGTCTCCAACATCGACATCATGCATCAACACAGTAGTTCTTCCTGGAGTGGCACGGAACACTTGCGGGTACTCCTGCAGTAATGCCGAAAACTCCTGCCTTTCCTTGGGAGGTAGATGAGAAAGCTTAGTCTGGAGATCATTCATGATATCAGGATTCTTCCCCAAACTATCACTCAGGCTCATACTGCATGGGAGAGCTTCACTTGCGGACTCGGGTGGAACAGCTACAGTGCAGACTGGATTATTTTCGTCCCGCCTGTGATATAACTTTATCATGTTGATGTGACATAGTTGCTTGTTCTTTCTACGATCTGGTGTGGCGATGACATAGTTGACATCACTGAGTTTCTTCTCCACGAAATAAGGACCACTAAACTTGGCTTGAAGAGGTTGCCCATGAACTGGTAGCAGAATCAAAACCTGATCTCCTGGCTGAAAGTGGCGTAACCTGGACTTCTTATCATACCAGGTCTTCATCTTCTCCTGAGCAGCTCCTAAATTCTCTCTCGCCAGCTGTAAAGCAGTGGACAGCCGTTCTTTGAACTTCATCACATACTCCAGCAGGTTGACGTCATCTTCCTCCGACAGCCAGCATTCCTTGAGTAACTTAAGGGGTCCTCTTACTTCATGGCCAAACAGTAGTTCAAAAGGTGAGAAGCCCAGTGATTCATTTGGAGATTCTCTTGCGGCAAACACAACGAATGGAAGACCTTTATCCCAGTCTTTCTGATGTTCCAAACAGTATTTCTTGAGCATCGATTTGAGTGTTTGATGATATCTCTCCAACGCTCCTTGGGTCTGGGGATGGTAAGCTGAAGACGTGATCTGGGTGATGCCCAACTCTTTCAGAGACTGCTTGAAAACATTTGACATGAAATTACTTCCCTGGTCTGACTGTACCTCCTTGGGCAGACCAAACTTTGTGAAGAACCCTAGCATTTCCTTAACCACGTTCTTTGCTGAGATATTTCTAAGTGGAATGGCTTCAGGATAACGAGTAGCCACATCAATCAGGGCCAACACATAAGAAAATCCTGAAGAAGTCTCAGGAAGAGGGCCCACAATATCCACCAAGACATGGGTGAATGGCGCCTCAAAAGGAGGAATGGGAACTAGAGGTGCAACCTTTTCGGTCTGATTACACTTCCCCACAACTTGACAGGTGTGACAAGACTTACAATACCAGGAAACATCCCTGAAGATACCTGGCCAGTAGAAGTGTTTCAAAATGCGTGCCACAGTCTTCCTCACTCCAAGGTGTCCTACCAAACTGGAATCATGAGCCACTCTAATGATATCCTGCCTACAAACACGAGGGATGACAACTTGATGTACAACCTCCCATTCACAGTCGGCTGATGCTGTTGGGGGTCTCCACTTCCTCATAAGTACTCCTGACACTACATAATAACAAGTAGAAGCACCGGCTGACTCTTCTTCACTGTAAGCAGAGTTAGCTAGACCTTTCAACTCAGGGTCAGCAACCTGCAACTCAACCAACTCTTGACGAGACAAATTATCAACACTACGGGGTACTGCCTCATCTGGTGAGTGGTCCAAATTAGCAAGAAAAGTGTCAGCTAGGATAACATCATCATCATCATTATCCTCTAAATCACCAGTAACTTTAGACTTAGCCCTAGTGACAGCACATGCAGGGAACACATCAGGGACATCACAATCCTGGGCTGCAGCCACTGGCTCACTAGACAACTGAGGAGCTGGACACACTTGACTTCCACCAATATCATTTCCAAGTAAGAAAGTTATACCTGACATTGGGAGTGTCTCAACCAACCCAATCATAACGGAACCATTAACAAAACCAGACTCTAAATTTACTCTGCACAGAGGGACAGAGAAGTAATTATTCCCTACACCTTGTAAGATTACAGTTTCATCAGAGGAATTAACATTAGAGTCTAGAACACTGGTCAGCATAAGGGATTGGCAAGCACCTGTATCACGATATATTTTAACTGATTTCCTGTCATTACTGCCCAGAGGACTGACAAAACCATCAGACAGGAAATTAGCACATGAACTCTTGAGAGTGTCACCCACGTTACTGTTCAAAAGAGGAGCTCCATCATGAGAATTTAAGTTACCCCTCAAAGCAGGTTCAGTTAACTCAGTTAAAGAATTCTGGGATCTCTCAAGAGTGGACACTAGACCAATTGACTGAATATTTAAAGACTCCTTTTTGTTCACATCACGCTGTCTCCTGAAAGATTTCTCCGTAGTATGACCAAGCTTACTACAGTAAGTACATTTACTTTTCTGAAATCTAGAGGTGGAGCTAGTATTTACTTCCTGAGAAACATCATCTTTATTCTCTTTCCTGTTACCTATACTCTGAGTAAAGGCAACGTACTTACTCTCAGCTTTCCCTTTTTCTCTAGAATATCTCTTGTGAGTGAGAACATATTCATCAGCTAAAACTGCAGCATCAGACAAATTATCTATTCTTCTCTCATCAAGATATAGGCTTACATCTTTACTAATACACCTCTTGAAGTCCTCCAGCAAAATCATCTGCTTAAATTTGTCAAAATCAGAATCCACATTCTTAGAATTTAACCACTGCTCTAACAGATCTTTGATTTTTGCATACTCAACATGGGATTGCTTATCTTGCTTGTAAGTTGTCCTAAATTTTACTCTATAGGTTTCAGGAACAAGCTCATAGGCCTTAAGAATCAAGCTCTTAACTACATCATAATTATCAGATTGATCCTGAGGCAAAGATGCATAAGTTACTTGAGCTTTACCGGTGAGAACAGTATGAAGGAGTACTGGCCAATACTTTTTGGGCCAATTAAAACCTGTAGCTACCCTCTCAAACAACTGAAAATACTTTGTTAAATCAGATTCATTAAAAGGAGGGACAAGTTTAACATTTTTAGCCACATCAAAATCATCAGAGCTAGATGATCCAGTTCCACCTTGTTTCATGCGATACTCATGGTCTGCCTGAATCCTAGCAAGTTCAACTTGTGCCTCAGCCTCCTTAGCACGAGCCTCCTGCAGGGCTAGCTGTAACTTAGCTAATTCAATCTGCGTTTGCTCATTTGGAGGAGTTACATTAAACAAGCTTTCATCAATCATGTCAGCAATTTGATCTTTAGAATGATGAGAGTGAACAGCAATTCCCAATTGTTGAGCAACAAGCATAAGTTCATTCTTTGTTCTGTTTCCTACATCCAACACTGTTTACACATTTGACAAAAAAATCTTTGGCTTCATCAAGTGTAGTAATAGAAGACATCATGAATAAATCACAGTCACAAAATATCAAGCAATATCCTTATGATAATAACCTGAATATCCTGGCGAGGTCGCCAAATTTATGTTACGGAACAGAGAAAGATAATGTACACTTCAAGTGAGAACACCAAAAATCACCACTGTCCCGTAAAGTTCCAGGTTCAAAACAAAAGAGTTAGGTAAAATTACAAGTTAAAGTTTAATGCTCAAACTAACTACAAAACATTCAGGACTCATAAGGATAATGTAATGGCAAAAAACAGGTTAAATATATGGTTAACTGCAATAGCCTCTATTAACATGAAATTAGCAAGAGTAAATTTACCTAAGTCAGCCCTGATAAAATGAAAATACACTGGGTAATGCTCAGTTAATGCAAGATAAATTACAGATACAAAATATTATTAAAACTGGCTGACAAAATGAATCCTACATAAATTACAAAAACCTTACTAGGCCTAAGAATTAACCTTACGCTACACAGTACAAGAAAAAATGCAACAACAGTTATACTCAAATTACACAGCTGCTAGATGGTTGGAGACTTCCTGAGCACTCACAATAATAACTGTACAGGGGAGGACAGAGATGTGAACAAAATGAGGACTAGATCTAAGTGGCAATGATGCAGAGACTGAGCTCATTATATAGGGGCCGGCAGAGCTTGATACAACTTGTAAGAAGGACGCGCAAATGAAGCCACGGGGACAAAGAGTTGACAATCCCGCTCTGAACAACAGAAAGAACGACTTACTCTACTATAACGGTAGAAGGGGAGAGTGAGGTAGAACACGCTCGTGATCAAACAGGCAGCACACTGTACGTTAGAATTACACAAAGGATGATGAAATCATAGGCTATGTAACACCTCCCCACAAAGAAAAAGAAATTTACAAAGGAAATTTCTTATTACTCTAAAACAATCTGTCTAAAGTCTAGATAAGCAATCTGCAATAACATTTTCTTTCCCCTTGACATGTTGTATGTCTAATGAATACTCCTGAAGAAGTAGACTCCATCTTGTCAATCTCTGATTTTTATCTTTAACCCCTTAACCGCGGGGCGTCACTTTCGTGACGCTTGGGAGCAAGGGATCATACCGCGGGGCGTCGCTTTTGTGATTCTATGTTATTTTGAATTCACCCGGGCTTCCAAGTGGGGGCTTATATCATCTATCAGTACTGCCAATGTCCAACACTAGTCAGCACTCCTAATCTCATCTGTACTCCCATCCATTGTTGACAATTTAGCCATTTCTCCCCGTTCTTGACTCCCCTCCCTACCCCCCCTCCATTACCCTATCCTCTCGCCTGCCCGGCCGTGCTACGCTAAGTAAATCTTCCCTGGAAATTTTCACTGATTTCATCCATTGAAATAAGCCCTATGTCCTATTCTTATACCAAATAATATATACACGAAAGGAATAAGGTAAGTGAGAGTGCCAAACACCTGGAATTGGCTAATTATCACCTGACAACACCTCACGTGCACTCGTTCGCTAATTTTCGCTGTTTTTTTCCCTTGAAATATGCCCTATAATCTATTTTCGTAATAAATATACATGTAAGGAGGGAAGGGAGAAGCCTAAGTGATATTTACATTCACCTGGAACTACCTAATTTATAATGTATTGTCTAGATTTCCTGTCAATCATATCAGTGCTAAACAAAGATGTTTCAAGATCTAACATTGGTAGCTCTGAAAATATATCTCCTAAGTAGGCCTCTAATCTATTTTCGAAATAAATATACATGTAAGGAGGGAAGGGAGAAGCCTAAGTGATATTTACATTCACCTGGAACTACCAAATTTATAATGTATTGTCTAGATTTCCTGCCAATCATATCAGTGCTAGACTTAGCTGTTTCAAGAAGTAATATTGGTAACCCTGAATAACCCCTTAGCAGGCCTCCACGCTAGCCCTCCGTTATCAGGTTACTCCCAACTTCCGAAGTGAGAGTACGTATGTTTCTTCTTGCTGACTTCAAGGCCTTTTTTCACCCCCATGCAAATGGCCCTGTGACCTTTACCCCCTACTAAACCTCGTGTGGAAAGAGGTAAAGGGCTGACAATTGATAAAAGAGTGACTACGATCTTTTTATTGAGTAAAACAGTGCAAGTGGAATTGTAAATAATGTGTAAATAATGTGTAAACAGCAAGTGAAAGTAATGAACGTAAATATACGTGAACAATG
>NW_027644507.1:0-4995 GCF_032717465.1 Coenobita brevimanus
GGTGCTAATCTTGGGTTGTATAGAGTTTTGGCCGGGATGGTTCAGCCAACACACACCGAGCAGCACCCGTATCTGGTAACAGACTAAAAGTAACATCTTTCATCCCGCTTTGGACACACACTACACCACCCAGCCTACAAAACTAGTTCCATACTTGCATAAACACAATGAACATCGAAAATAGCGAACATAAATCATAACTATTTTTCTTTATAAAACTCCCCATATTATGTACTGTTTTTGGTGATGTTACATATTTCTAGTCGTTCCAAACAATTTCAGCAGTGCTGATTTTTTTTTTTTTTTTTTGAAACTATGGGTATTTTCTACTGCAGCGCATTTGATTAATTTTCATCGGCATATACGAAGTCATTTTGCAAAATAGTCCGTCATTCATTACTAATCACAGGATGGGTTTAGGAAGCTAAAAATTACAAGGTCAGGTGCGTCACACGATTCTCTTCACGTTGATAGACAAAAATTCTATTATCGAAACCTGAAAAAATGATCCCTTGGCTGGCCAGGAGGGCCTTTCATTTTCCAAAGGCACGGCCATTGAGGCGTTAACCCTAGATAGGCAACCTGGGGTCTCAAAAACTCCAGGCCCCTATTAAGTCTGAGGTCCGAAAATTAAGTTTTTTCATATATGATCTTCACACCAAGGGATCTGTCCTTCCATTTACCCTCCTAACTAGTGAAGTCCTTCATGGGGATGATGGGTTCATTACTGGAACTGGCTCTGATTTGGGTCTGTCAAACCCCAGGCTACCTAACATGTTACCTCATATGTCAGTCCTCGTGTGCAGTTCATTTTCACTTGCGGTGTTTATCCTTTTGTTTAGAAGAAATCCCAACATTGATCTACGGCAGATGACCCAAAAGTTTCAGATATTAGCATTCAGTTTTGCTAGGGTTAAGGTTACAATTTGCATGTACAGTATTTTGCTCATCTTTTCAAACATTTCTAAAATATATATTTTTATTTAGGCTATTTAAATTTCATTTTTCGTCTTTGGCTTCGATGAAAGAAAATGTCCTGAATTAATTGTCTACTAAAGAGCGTTGCAATAAACCAAACATAAGATTTTTTTTCCCCACGGGGTATGTGAGACCCCAGGTTACCTATTGAGATTAGAGAAAGAAAAGTTGCATATTTAGGGTTAAACAGGTTTTATTCATCTCAGGGAATACTTCAATCGGTGAAGGGATTCGTGCCTCCCACGTTTAACCCTTTCAGTTTTAGTCTCTGAAGCCGAATATAGTCAGCTGCTGAAAAAAGAGAAAAGACTGGAATAAGATGTTTCTTTGCTGTGTATGTTACGAATGCACCTGAGGAGCAACAAGAAGCTAATCTGCGAACAAATGGGAAAGAGTCCTTAGAATATACAAAACAAAATACTAAGGCATTTATTTGGCCTATCTATAATTGGCAGTTGAAATCCCAGACAGAAAAATTGTCTTTACAATCATGAGCACTCTTATTTGCAACCATACCTGGTAGTGTTTGAATGACTAGTAAAACTATTCCAAAAGAATGATTAGAACAATGGTATTTGCAGCCTACCTCTAATGTAGTGAAAAGAGACAGAACTGTATATGTCAGTTTTTGCATCCTGGAAAAGATGATGGTACCTGTAACAAATGAAGCCCAGTTCTCAGATCAGGGCTTTAGTGCTCCTCTCACGGCTGGCACGGCACCTCGTTATTTGTAGGCAGACTGTAAGGCTGCTGTTGCTTCCTACCCGACAAAAAATGAAGTGTTCAATGAACCAGTTTTTCAGATCTCATCCTCATGAAATGATACAAATTTTATGCAAACACTTCTACCTTCTCTGTCCATTTGTGCAAAGGTAAATATGCAGATAGGAGACTCCACTAACCTGGGCCACGACCTGCCCCTGACAAGCATGTTCAGCACGGGTTGCCGTATTCTTCGCAAGAATTTTTCGTTGCCAATTGCATCGCTGTCATGTATTTCTTTTAATGATGTATGAAAACTTTATTTCCACCCATATAAAATGCTATTCTTGCAACAGTCCTTACACATTAAAACCATAAAAATCGTAACTGGAGGAAACCAGAAATGTCAGTAACGTTAGTTAGTACAAAACATGATAAAAACAGCAATCATCCTTAACTGATGGTATACAATGCTAGTTCCCAAGTATGATCCTATTTCTCCTAGAAGTATTATACACGTGAAGTGAAAAAAGAAAAGAAAAAATGCTCGCAATTAATTCTAAATGAACTTGTGTGTGTGTGTGTGTGTGTGTGTGTGTGTGTGTGTGTGTGAGAGAGAGAGAGAGAGAGAGAGAGAGAGAGAGAGAGAGAGAGAGGTGACAACAGTTAAGGCTACTGCTCTTCGGAGAAAAATATAATATTTTAAACAGTTTTAACAAACTGCAACATTGTTATTCCAGAGGGGAGGATGTGGATTCAGATGCAGATGTTTACAGTTTAGTTAACAATTATGTGGCTCCTACCCACATACTGATTTCAGTGTGAATGTGGATGCGGATGTACATTTTTGTACAATAATGTTTTACCGTAGCCAGTCGGATCTGAAGGGTGGCCTGTGTGTGTGTGTGTGTGTGTGTGTGTGTGTGTGTGTGTGTGTGTGTGTGTGTGTGTGTGTGTGTGTGTGTGTGTGTTTTCACCCTCCGTTCATTTGTTTCTGTGTCTACATGTTAGGCCTTTATAGTTTTTAAAATACAAACGAAATAAACAAACAACATATATGCTGAAGTGGCATTACAAACTCTGGTATTACTGCAGGATTTGCAGCAACCCTTGTAAAATTGTTTTATTTTCAGAACAATAATTTATTTAAAATATATATATATATATATATATATATATATATATATATATATATATATATATATATATATATATATTTATATATATATATATATATATATATATATATATATATATATATATATATATATATATATTGTTACCTAGCCTATGATTTCATCATCCTTTGTATAATTCTAACGTACAGTATGCTGCATGTTTGATCACGATTCGCCTCGTGACCTCCATAGTGACCAGGCTTGCGTGTTCTACCTCACTCCCCCCTCCTCCCCCTTATAGTAGAGTAAGTCGTTCTTTCTGTTGTTCAGAGCAGGACTGTCAACTCTTCCTCCCTTGTGTCTTCATTTCCACTCCTTCTTGCAAGTTGAATCAAGTTCTGCCGGCCCCTATATAATGAGCTCAGTCTCTGCATTATTGCCACTTAGATCTACTCCTCATTTTGTTCACATCCCTGTCCTCCCCTGTATAGTGTATTATTATTTTTGTGAGTGCTCAGGAAGTCTCCAGCCATCTTAGCTGCTGTATAATTTGAGTATAAGTGTTGTTACCATTTTTCATGTACTGTATGGCCTAAGGCATTAATTCATAGGCCTGGTAAGGTTTTTTGTGATTCATGTAGAGTTTTTAAAGTCAGCCAATATTAATAATATTTTGTATCTGTAATAATATATCGTGGTCTAACTGAGCATTATCCGATTTTCTTATTTATGAGGGCTGACTTAGATAAATTTGCTGTTGCTAAATTCATGTTAATAGAGTCTATTGCAGTTAACCATATATGTAACCTGTTTTGCCATTACATTATCCTTATGAGTCCTGAATGTTTAGTTGTTAGTTTGAGCATTAAACTTTGACTTGTAATTTTTCCTAACTCTTTTGTTTTGAACCTGGAACTTTGCGGGACAGCAGTGATTTTAGTATTCTCACTTGAAGTGTTCATTATCTCTCTCTGTTCCGTAACATAAATTTGGCGACCTCTTATCAGGATATTCAGGACATTATCAGAAGGATATTGCTTGATATTTTGTGACTGTGATTTATTCATGATGTCTACTATTACTACTCTTGATGAAGCCAAAGATTTTTTGTCAAATGTGCAAACAGTGTGTGATGTAGAAAACAGAACAAAGAATGAACTTAAGCTTGTTGCTCAACAATTGGGAATTGCTGTTCGCTCTCATCAGTCTAAAGATCAAATTGTTGACATGATTAATAAAAGCTTGTTTAATGTAACTCCTCCAGATGAGCAAACGCAGATTGAAATAGCCAAGTTACAGCTAGCCCTGCAGGAGGCTCGTGCTAAGGAGGCTGAGTCTCAGGCTCGTATTCAGGAGGCACAGGCACAAATTGAAATTGCTAGGATTCAGGCAGACCATGAGTATCGCATGAAACAAGGTGGAACTGGATCATCTAGCTCTGATGATTTTGATGTGGCTAAAAATGTTAAACTTGTCCCTCGTTTTAATGAATCTGATTTAACAAAGTATTTTCAGTTGTTTGAGAGGGTAGCTTCAGGTTTTAATTGGCCCAGAAAGTATTGGCCAGTACTCCTACAGAGTGTTCTCACCGGTAAAGCTCAAGTAACTTATGCATCTTTGCCTCAGGATCAATCTGATAATTATGATGTAGTTAAGAGCTTGATTCTAAAGGCCTATGAGCTCGTTCCTGAAGCCTATAGAGTAAAATTTAGGACAACTTATAAGCAAGATTAGCAATCCCATGTTGTGTATGCAAAAATCAAAGAAAATCTGTTAGAGCAGTGGTTAAATTCTAGGAATGTAAATTCTGATTTTGATAAATTCAAGCAGATGATTTTGCTGGAGGACTTCAAGAAGTGTATTAATAAAGATGTAAGCCTATATCTTGATGAGAAAAGAATAGATAATTTATCTGATGCTGCAGTTTTAGCTGATGAATATGTTCTCACTCACAAGAGATATGCTAAAGAAAAAAGGAAAGCTGAGAGTAAGTACGTTGCCTCTACTCAGAGTACAGGTAACAGGAAAGAGAATAAAGATGATGTTTCTCAGGAAGTAAATAACGGCTCCACCTCTAGATTTCAGAAAAGTAATTGTACTTATTGTAGTAAGCTTGGTCATACTACGGAGAAATGTTTCAGGAGACAGCGTGATGTGAACAAAAAGGAGTCTTTAAATATTCAGTCAATTGGTCTAG